>NW_007231095.1:390748-546102 GCF_000164805.1 Carlito syrichta | reverse complement strand
GGAGGGGGACATGCCCCCGGGGTCTCCGGGGGTGGTGTTCATCAGGGTTCACAGGCTGAGCGGGAGGTGGGGGTAAGGGAAGAGAGGACAGAACTGGAAATTCTGCTTCAGATCTGTTGGGTGTGAGGATTTCCAGAAAAACGTGCCCAGTCGGAGACTGAAAATGGGCTCAAGGTTTAGGAGTGAGGCGCGTTTATTCATCACACAAACACTTCTTAGCATGTGCCAGGTGACTTTCTGATGTCTGGAGATACAGCAGTGACTATGAGGGCCCAGGTCTGAGCTCTCATGGAGTGTCTTTCCAACAAGAGAAGCAGAACAAACTCATTCACGAAAGCAAAAGAAAGCAGAACAGGGAGTGACGGGGGGTTACCCTAGACATGGGCTCAGGGAAGGCCTTTCTTAAGAAGGAAACATTGGAGACAAGCTCTGAAAGATGAGAAAGAGCTATCCACGTGAGCATCGCAGGGAAAGGTATTCCAGGCAGAGGGAACAGCGCATGCAAAGCCTCTGAGATGAGAGCAGACTCAGTGTGTTCAGAGGAAGCAGGTTGGCATGTCTGGTGTGGAGCAGTCAAGGAGATGGCAGGTAGGACGTAGGGTCGGAGGAGTGGTCGGGGGTGAGGTCACATCATAGAATGTGTCACTTGGGTGACACGTGGACCTCGAATTTCAGCAGCGCACAGTGACAAGGTTGACTTCTTCATGCTGCTTGTCCATGTGGGTGGGCCACTAATCATCTCCACACTAAGACTCTGCGAGAAGAAACCATTCTGGTGTCTGGGAAGAGGGAAGAGAGAAAGCAGAGGACCATGCAATGACCTTAAAGTTCCCGCACTGAAGTGGAAGTGAATTCCATGGCCAAGTGTGACATCATGGGGTAGGGCTGTGCATCGCCCCACGGACAGGGGCAGCAGAGGTCCAGATCAACAGTACAATCAATCCACCATTCAGGCTATGGTGAGGAGGTGTGGTTTTATTCAGAGTGCTATAGGAAGTCATTCTTTTTTTTAAATTTTATTTTAACAGAGGGAAATGAGTGTCGGTTGCCAAAGTAGGTGAAAGACTGGATCAAGAATGGAAAAAGGAGATACAAGAAACTGGGCAATCTAGAAAAGTGTGTCCTGGATATTGGGACATGGCAAGGAAGTTCCATTGGGGCACAGCCTTGAAAATACCATCTGACCAGGGCCCTCTGCAGGCGGGCTGGGTGGGTGACTTGGCCTAGCCTGGCCTCCCAGCTTCTCCATTTTCAGAGGGTGCCAGGAATTCCTGGATGGTCTTTGGACAGGAGACCCAGGAATACCCAGATACTGCCCAAGACCACAGCGTTTCCTCCCATGAGTCTCCTGGAGAAAGATGTGTAAGATGGAAGTTGGAAAATAAAAAGAAGATGGCACCATATTGCTTCTGAGGATGGACTCCATGCCCCAAATTGAGAACTTTTGTGGGCTCGCCTGGAGGAAGCAGAAACAATGGTGGCTTATGAGTCCCCCGTTCCCCACCACAACCATTGCTAGAAAAAAAATCAGCTCCAGGTCATGAGTCTCCTTTTCTTCCACCGTGGAAGGAAGAGGGAGAAGAGGGCAAGACGGCTGGGCTTGCTCAGGAGGGTAGATCTTGGGCAGTGTACCATTCTGCCATGTGAGCGGAAGAGAAAGGAGCACAAAGCACCATGTGGGAGTGTCCCAGTGCAGTGTAGATCAGAGGGCAGGCCCAGTCCACCATTGGGGCGGGTGGCCCCAATCAGTCTAACCAGCATGGATTCATCTTCCTCCTCCATGGGGTAGAGGGAACAGGATCGTCCCACCCCTCACACCGTCCACTGCTGCTTTGTCCCTCTGTTCCAGGGGAAGGGATGGAGAAGGTCATACAGAGGAGAACTTAGACCTTTCTCTCCTCCTCCCTAAGCTTCGCCTGATGGTGGCTCTGTACTGGTTCCCCAGCGCATGTCTCACACATGCCAGAGGGTCCCAGAAGTGAGGAAGCATGGCTGTGACATCCCGGACAACTAACTTCCCCACAGGGAGATTTTCTTTGGAGTACCAAGTCTCGGCTCTTGTTTTTATGAGAATACCACACCTGTTTAACCAGAATCATAAAGAGCTTATGGGTGGGCCCCATCATTTAAAACCTGTAAGATGCCTGTAAGGCTGAATGAGCCTGTGAACACATGACTTCCCAGGAAGGGTATCCAGAAACAACACGGGCGATCCACCCCTCTCTCTGACCATGGTCTCTGTGATGGACTTCCTGTACATATGAGGACGCGGAGAGAAGGGAATTGATTATGCTGTCAGAGAAGGAGAGCAACAGTCTGGGCTTCCTGGTCTCTTGCTGGCTGGGCCCTGTAGCCAGCGAGTGGTGTGTCTTGGTGTGTCCTGGAGGGACCAAGCTGGGCTCAGGCCATTACCCATGGAGCTGGCTGAGGAGAGCCTACCTGTCAAATTGGCTGAAACATAGAGAATAAACTCCTGGTGAGTTCTTCTGTGGCACCCTGAGGCTTTGGTGACAGAGTTAATTAATCAAGACACCAGCGTCAAAATTAAAGTGAGGAGGAAAAGTCAATTAGTGATTGACTAGCTAGCGAGAAACCATATTTTAATGAGATTCCCTCCAATTTGGGCCATCCTCCCGCTCCTCTTTGGGCTTGGTCGCTGTCCCTTTTCCCAAGTGCTGCCTGGGTTAGGAGGTGGGAGGGACGAGGAACTCATATTTCTCTTTAATTTATACGCGGGGAAGACAGGGAGAGAGTCCTCTGCTGTCTACAGCATGCCAGGGCCCCATGAAGCTATTTATCACTGCTCTGAATTCCTTTCAGCAGGATGTTCGTTTCAATTCGCAGTCACCTCTTCAGTCCCTCTTTGGTGGGTCGGGCCTGACTCCTGAGAGATCTGAGCCGAGAAGGGGAGACACATCCTGGGAGGAAAGCTGGCTGGAGCAGGGCTCCCCGGGGATGTGCCTGCCACCACTCCACCCTCATGGCATCTTTTAACTCTATTTGCTTCTGCAGGGAGACAGGGGGAGATTATGATGTTTTGCAGACTTTCCAAAACCTTGTCATGATTAATAAAGGTCTGGCAGGAGCTGGAGCAGTGATGGTTCAGCAGGCACTTGGAACCGGGCTCAGGGGAGGAGATTGGTGGAGTGAGGAGACCCAGAGGGAGAGGCCAATCTCACCGTCCCTGCTTCCTGCACTTACCAGACAGGTTTACCTGTCCAATGGTGGCGGAAGGGACAGCGGGTCTGGTAGGACCAAGACCGAGAGCCAGAAGAGGATGCCCCGGCTGAGGGGCTGGTGACAGGAAGTGGGCAGCAAATCAGAGAACATCAACGACAAGATGCAATGCACGGCGGGAGTTTCTGGCCTAGGGAGCTCTGTGCTTCTCTGTCACCAGTAGGACCAGAGTTGGCCCAGGGCTTTGCAGTGCTTTAGCCTGAAATGGGGATTTCATGTCATCATTTCTTTTTTTGACACAAAATAATACATATGCACTATAGAAAGAGCAGGCAAGGAAAAAGAAGTTTACCTTATCTCACTACCCAGTTACTAACTACTGCCAATGTTTTCAAAGTAAAGAGGTGTCATCTTTTGTACTCATAATCTCTTTTGTTGTATATGATGATACTGTCTGGCGGGCATGAGTGTCTGAGTCATTGGGAATGCCTATCCCATCCCATTCATCACATTGATGAATTAAAATCCAACTGAAAATGTATTTTCTAGAAATTTGGAACTACTAGGTGTAACATGTATCCTTTATATAAGGTCGGCCCTCTGTATTTGCAGGTTCTACATACATGAGTTCAATCAACCTTGGGTAGAAATATTTGAGAAAAAAACCACAAAAATAACAGCACAGCATTAACAGAGAATACAACTAAGACAAAACAGTATAAAAACTATTTATGGAAAGATGTACATAGGTTATGTGCAAGTTTGATGCTATTTTATGTAAGAGACTCAAGCATCACAGATATTGGTATCTGCAGGGGTCCTGAAACCAGCCCCCTGTGGATCCTGAGAAACAACTATATGAAAAATAATAAAAATGTAGTCATGGATTTCTTGTGCAATAGAAAAACAAATTCAGCAAAGGAGAAAATGACTGAAGGGCATACATTATACATGAATAATTGGAGATAAATACCTTATTCTTGAAGAGAAAAAACTGCAATATTGCAAAAAGATCAAGAAAAAGAAAAACTGAAAAAAATGGAAAATATTCAAAAAAGAAAAATATTAAATTCAAATAACCAAGCTGAAAAGAAAAAAAAAATCCCACAAACCTAACACAAGAACAATGTATAATTATGGTTTATTCTAGTCATTTTAAAATATTTTTTCAGTTGATTTAAAAAGTTGATACATAATGGTTTTACATGTTTCCAGGATACATGTGACATTTTGATTCATGCATACAACATGTGGGGATCAAACCAGGGTAATAGGGAAATCTGTCACCTCAAACTTGTATCATTTACTTGTTTTGAGAGCATATGTTTATTTTTATAAGAATGTAAAAGATTTTAGCATAAATACGTCTTCAGCTTGTTATATAGTCTTCATATAATTTTAATAGCTAAAATGTATTCTATAAAGAAACTTATCACACATTGTTTAGTTAATATCCAATGTTTAATTTTGATGTGGCTTTATCATCATAGATTTTGTTTACCTGTTTCTGAACTTCATATAGGAGAAATTCAATATAATGTGTTCTTTTTGCCTTGTTTTTGTTGCTGTTATTTACCACAGTGTTTTTGAGATTCATCCATGTTTTTATGTATATCATTGGTTCATTCCTTTCTTTGGCTGATTAGTTTTCTATTGTATAATATACCAGTTTATTTATCCATTCTCTTGTGGATAAACATTTGAATTGTTTGAAATTTTGCACTATTATGAATAAAGCTGTTATAAACATCCATATACATCTGAAAAATATTTTTCATCTTTTGGTGACATATGCTTTTATTTCTCTGGGGGAACATACCCAGACATAGACTATCTGGGACAGAGGATAGATGTATGTTAGTTTATATGAATATCCAGAGTGATTGTACATTTTATATGTCAATCATAGATGTGTAAGAGTTTCAGTGGTTCCACATCCTTGCCAAAACTTGAAACTGCCAATCTGTTTTATTTTAGACATTATAGTAGGAAGGAAATTGTATCTTATATATGTTTTCCCAATGATCTATGTGTTGAGCACCCTTTAAACTTATTTTTATGTACTTACTGACCAATTTTTATTACAAAATAAATTTTTTAATTGAATTGTTTTTTATTGTTATTTATAAGAATTTACATATTCTGGATACAGTTCTTTTTCAGATATATGAAGAATATTATTTACGAATTGGTGACTTGCCTATTCATTTTATTAATAGTGTCTTAAATGAGTAGAAATTGTTAATTTTAATGAAGCCCCATTTACACATTTTTAAAATCTTAAGATTAATTTATGTGTTCTAAGAAATTTTTTTGCTTTCTTTTAAAGCTTTTATATTTCTAGTTTTTATTTATTTATTTATTTTTGAGTGAGAATCTCACTCTGTCGACCAGGCTGGAGTGCAGTAACTCGCTCATGGCCACCCCAGCATTGACCTGCTGGGCTCTGGAGATCCTTCTGCCTCAGCCTTCCAAGCAGCTGGAACTACAGTGTGCGATACCGCATCCAGCTGATTTTTTTAATATATTATAGAGACAAGGTCTCACCAAGTTTCCCAGGCTGGTCTGGAACCCCTGGGCTCAGGCAATCCTCTCACCTTGGCCTCCCAAAGTGTCTGGATTGCAGGCTTGAGTCACTGTGCCCAACCTATTTCCAGCTTTTATATTTAGATTTTTGACATATCTCAAATTGACTTTTGTGTGGGGAGTGAGGTAGGGATTGATGTTATTTTTTTCTTTATGAATATTCAGCTATTTCAACACAATTTGTTAAAAATACAATTCCTTCTCCTTCAAATTAATTTTGCAACTTGATTAAAATAAACCATTGTGTATATCTGGGTTTAGTTTTGAACTTTTTATTCTTTTCAGTTATCTGTTTGCCTATCTTTATGCCAATACCACACAGCATCGAATACTCTAGCTTTATAGAAAATCTTGAAATAAGGTAGTTCAATTCCTCCTACTTTGTTTATCTTAGTCAATATTGTTTGGCTGTTTTAAACCTGTTGCTTATCCATATAAATTTTGAAACCGTCTTGTCAATTTCTATAAAAAAAAGTGGCTGCTGTATTTGGAAGAGGATTGTTGTGAATTTATAGATCAATTTTGGGAGAATGAATATTTTAACACATTTGGGTCATTTAATCAATGAATATGGTATATCTCTTCATTTAATGAGGTTTTATTTAATTTATCTTAGCAAAGTATTGCAGTTTCAAGGTAGAGATCTGGTTGATCTTCTATTAGATTTATTTCTAGGTATTTTATACTTTAAGTAGTATTTTGTAATTATTTGCTATTGTGAATGATATTTTACATTTTATTTTTACAATAATTCACTGAGAGTCCTCTATTGAGAGTATAAAAATACAGCTAATTTTTATTTTATTTTTATTTTTTTTGAGTTGGAGTCTCACTCTGTCGCCCAGACTGGAGTGCAGTGGCCACTCCCAGCCACCGCAGCCTCGACCTGCTGGGCTCCGGCAATCCTTCCACCTCGGCCTTCCGAGTAGCCGGAATTACAGGCATGTGCTACCACACCCGGCTGATTTTTTGATTTATTGTAGAGATGAGGTCTTGCTGCCCAGGCGGGTTTCGAACCCGTGGGCTCAGGCAATCCACTCACCTCAGTTTCCCAAAGGTGCGGGATTACAGGCTGAGCCACTGAGCCCGGCTTATATTGATTTTGTCGCTTGCAATCTTAATTCATTTCTTGGAATACTTTTGTAGATATCTTAAGGTTCTTTACATACAATCATGTGGTCTGTAAATAAAACTAGCTTTATTTCTTCCTTTCTTGATTTTTTTTCTTATCTTATTGCATTGGCTGGAACCTCAATACAATATTTTTGTAGAAGCAGTAAAAGTGGACATTGTTGCATTGCTTATTTCATTATTAAGTAGGAAGTAAACTGTTAGCTTTTTGATGTCTTTTTTATCAGGCTTGAAAAAATTCTAGAGGTTAAAAATATACTAAAAAAGATTGTATTTTGTCAAAAGCTTTTTCTGCATCTATTGATATGATCACATATTTTTTATTTTATGTCCTATTTATTTGGTGAATTAAATTGATTATATTTTGCATGGCAAATAAGCCTTGCATTCCTGGGATACATCACAGTTGTTCAAGATGTATTATTTTTATTCATTGACAGGTCTGATTCAGAAATATTTTGTTAAGGATTTTTGTGTTTATGCTTATAAATGATATTCTATGATTATTTCATTGTAATGACTTTTTCAGAATTCAGTTTCAGGGTTCTGATTGCCTTATGAAGCAAAGTGAGAGTGTTTCCTCCTCTATTTAAAAAAATATTTAAAAAAAGATTTTAAAGATTGGCACTAGTTTTCTTTAAATATTTGACATAATTCATCAGCAAAGTTATTAGGAAGTGAACTTTTAATGTAAGTTTTTTTTAAAATTACAAATTCAATTTTAAAAGCTAGATCTAGGGCTATTTAGATTTTCTATTTTGTCTTATTTCAGTTTTGAAATATTGTGATTTTCTAGAATTTTTCCATTTTATGTAAGTTGTAGAATTTTATGGACATTAAGGTGTCTTAATTGTCTCCTACTTTCCTTTTAATATTGAAAGGATCTGTAGTGACAGCACTTATTTCATTCCTGATAATTTATGTTCCCTCTTTTTATTTCTTGATCAAATTTGCTACCGGTTTATTTATTTCATCAGTTTTTCAATGAGACTAATTATGACTCTGTTAATTTGCTTGATCTTTCGCTCATTTACTAATTCTTTGATTTCCACTCTCATTTTTATTATTTTCTCTTTTTTTAAACTTTTGATTTATTTTCTTCTCTTTCTTCAGTCTTCTCAAGGTGGAAACTTAAATAATTGACTTTAATTTTTCTTGTATAGATATTGAAAACTATAAATTCCCATCTAAACATTGTTTAAAGTGCATCTCACAAATTTTGATGTGCTGTGTTTTTATTACCATTTGGTTCAATATATTTTTTATTTCACTTGTGATCATTTAACTGCCTGTGAATTTTTTTAGATGTACATTGTTTAACATCAACATATTTGGAGATTTTCCAAATATCTTAGTGTTATTGATTTTAAACTTAGTATTGTTATGGTCACATAACATACTTTGTATGTTTAAATTATTTGAAGTGTATTCAGAATATAGTTTATCTATATATTTATTTCATAAACAATTGAAAAGAAGCTTTCTGAAATGTTTGGGTGCTGTGTTCTGTAACTATCACATTGTTTTAAAAATCTACTGTATCCTTACTGATTTTTTTTTTTTGTGTGTGTACTTATTCTATAAATTACAGAGAGAGTTAAAATCTCTGATTATGGCTGTGGGGTTTTTTCTGTTTCTCCCTTTAGTTCTGTCTTTTTTTGCCTCAAGTATTTTGATGCTCTGTTATTAGGTATATAGCCACTCATGATTATTATCTTGATGAATTTAACCTTTTATCATAACAAGATATCCCATTTTATCTTCAACAATATTTTGTCTTGAAAACCACTTTCTGTATTATTGATATAGTTACATTATGCTTAGCATTTGCCTAGTATATTTTTCTTATCCTTTTATTTTTTATCTAGTCTGCATCTTTATGTTTAAAGTGTCTTTCTTATAAATGGCTAAGCGGGTCTTGCTTTTTATGTGGTCTGACAATCTCCTGTTATAAATTAGAGCAGTTAATTCTACACTTAATATCATTGTTGTTAGGATTGGGTTTAGGCCTACCATTTTGATATTTTTCTCTGTCCCATCTGACTTCTTTTCTGTATTCCTTTAGATGAATTAAATATTCTTTTTTTGAGTCAGTGATCTTACTCTGTCACCCAGGTTTGAGTGCATTGGCTTGCTCATGGCTCACTGAAGCTTTGACCTCCTAGGCTCCAGTGATCCTTCTACCTCAGCGTCTCAAGTAGCTGAGACCACAGGTGCACACCACCATTCCTGGCTAATTTTTAAAATTTTTTAAAAGAGATGAGGGCTCACTATGTTGCCTAGGCTGGTCTTGAACTTCTGAGCTCCAGCAATCCTCCTGTCTTGTGCCTTAGTCTCCCAAAGTGCTGCAATTATAGGTTGAACCACTGTACCTGGCCTAAATATTCAAATACATCATTTTGTCTCCTCTATTAGCTTTTAAACTATGTCCATTTTTGTTATAGAAATTTCTCTGTAGATTATTCTGTAAGTCATTTGCTTATCAACACATGTTTTGAAATAATAACTACTTAAGACACTACAACAGTATCAGGGCATTTACCTCACTCCCCTCCTCTGTGTCCTTATTGTCATATATTTTATTGTTACATATGCTGTAAACCCTATGCTTTATTGTTATAATTTTTGTTTTAAACAATCAATGGTTTTTTGAAGAATTAATAATATGCCTATTTGAATTTTTTATAGTTTCTATCTGCTAAAATTTTTCATTTGTTCATACATTTTGTATATTTTTTCTCTAGATTGTTTTTAAAAATGTGTATATTTTTAAAAATTTACAAATAGAAATTGTGTGTGTATATATGGTATACAACATGTTTTGAAATATATACACCTTATGAAATGGCTGAATCAAGCTAATTAATATATGCATTACCTCACATACTTATTATACATGGTGGTGAGAACACTTAAATCTGTTCTCTTAGCAATTTTCAAGAATACGATACATTGTTATTAACAGTAGTCACCATATTGTAAAATAGATCTCTGGAACTTACTTCCTACCTCATAGAAATTTTTATCCTTCAAACAACATCACCTCAATTTCCCCCATCTTTCCCCAACCTCCACCACAGCCCCTGGTATAACCACTGTTCTACTCTCTGTTTCTACACATTTGACTTTTTTAGATTTGAGGTTTCTCTCTTTCTCTTTGCAGCCAACTGCCACCTTGGGTTTTAGATCGTGGTCCTGGGTTTCTGCAACTTGGGTTGCAGAAACCCAAGTTCCACCACTGGGTCCCGCTCTCATCCTAGGAGGATCACCGTGCCACATTTGGTAGAGGCTCTGTGTCCGTTAAGGTAGGGGTTCCCAACCTCTGGGTGTGGCCTGTTAGGAACTGGGGCACACAGCAGGAGGTAAGCTGCAGGTGAGTGAGCGAAGCTTCATCTGTATTTATTTACAGCTGCTCCTATTACTGCCTGAGCTCCGCCTCCTGTCAGATTAGATTCTCATAGGATCATGTACCCTGTTGTGAAGTGAACATGCAAGGGATCTAGGTTGTGCACTCCTTATGAGAATCTAATGCCTGATGATCTGAGGTGGAGCTCAGGCAGTAATGCTAGCACTGTCTCCCATCACCCCCGGATGGGACCATCTAGTTGCAGGAAAACAAGCTCAGGGCTCCCACTGATTCTGCATTATGGCGAGTTGTATAATTATTTCATTATATAATTACAATATAATAATAATAGAAATAAAGTACACAATAAGTGTAATGTGCTTGAATCATCCCCCTCCCTTGTCTGTGGAAAAATTGCCTTCCACAAAACTGATCCTTGATGCCAGAATGGTTGGGGACCACTGCCTTAAGGGACTTTTCTTGGCTCCCCTTTCCTGTATCCAGCCTTTAGAAAGCCACTGTACTGCACCTGGGGAAGGTCCTATATGCCTCCAGGGTGTTCTCTCAGGTTTCCTGCCTGGTTCTTAGCCTTTGGTCTATCACCCCTTTGCACTTGAGGGAAGCTTTGGCATGTGTGGGGCATAGGCTGGCTCCATGGCTAGGACTTTGGGGGACTCTCATCTGTCACATGAGCTAACTGTCTGCAATTAAACTGTTGTTCTAAATCTTGCCAACATCTCTTTGCCTGAGTTTATGGCAGGTCCCTTCGCTTTCTGCCACTTCTTCATGGATAGAAGCAGCCATGGATTTTTCTATCCTAGGAGGAATCACATTCTGGGATTTAGTAAACTGATGTTTTTTTGCACTTCCAGCATGCTGATGATTTTAAAAGCCATAAAAGCTGAATTTTGTGGTTAATCTAGCCAGCTTCCATCACTAAGGCAAGTTCAACGGTCACTTGTGGCTTTCTACATCTGAACTGGAAACAGAAGCCCAGACATGCTATTTTTAAATTTATAGTAGCTTCAGAGGAAAACCTTGGTATTTGAATGTGTATTTTCATGTCCTGGGAATCAAACATCTCAAATCTTTGCTAGTTTCAGTGCATCTTTTGTGAATGTATTTTGTCCTATGTTTTAGAGTCTTAACTTTTTTTCTGATCAATATGTATTACTATAGTGCCTGTTTGTCACACACATGTTTTCTTGTTTGCTTCTATACTTTACACTTTTTGTTGTCAACTTATAGGTTATATTCTTTTTTTAAAGTCCTTGTGTTGTTTCTAAGCCTATAATGTTCTTTCTCCTCTAGAGGTTTGGAAAATATTCAGTTCTATTTCTCTCTGAGATTCTGATGTTTAAAATGAAAATACTTAACTCTTCCATTCAACTGGAATTTATTTCAGTGCATAACATAAAGTAGAATTCTAAAATTACTGTTTCTTCCAATTGGTAGTTAATTGTCCCAGCAGCATTTCTTGGGCAATCCTTTTCTTCCTTCATTGAGCTGTAATGAATCGTCCATCTTGGTACGTAATCAGGTCCATTTCAGTGCCATCTGTTCTGTTACAGTGATTTGTCTGGTCGCAGGCAGATATAAATGCATTATTGAAACTGCAAGGCCAGGGAGCTAACTGTGGACTTGACACACGGTCCTCAAGTCCCAGGAGTCCATTTCTCTCTGAAAGCACCTAAAGACATTCATGTAACTTTTATCTATTATTTATTTTATTATTGAATGGTTTAATTACTAAATCCTCCCCCCTTCTTAAAGCTCTTTGAGTGCTGTGACTGTCCCGGACAGTGTCCAACCCTTCCTGAGTCCTCTTCCCTGGAAAGCAGTGGTGCTCAAGAAATTCCCCCATTTCCTGGAAATGGCTTGCTGAAGAGAGCTCCTTTCCTGTAGCTCAGGCAAGATTTGTGACTGGTCCCTCTTTTACTCATGAACAGACCAGACACAGACTCTGGTCTCCACCTGATTCACTGGACTGCTTATTCCTACTGACAAATCTGGACAAAATACCCACTAGCTTGTCTCAGCCAAACTCTAGTTAGGCTTCTCTTCTCCCCATGGGCCACTGCAGTTTGACCCAGACCAGCTTGAGAGAAACAGCCCAACTTTCCCAATCCCTTCTGAAAATAGGCTGACTACAAAAAACAACAGCCTTTCACCAACTGTTGGATCATGCCACCAAAGCAGTTCTTATTTATTTTTCCTTATGAAACTGAAGCTCTTTTCTGCCTGATTTCTCAAGGTAAGACCATTCTCCCTGTGACCATGGTCTCCTCCTTTTGTCATAATAATCTCTTCATTTCATGTGATCATTTTCTACCTGAGGAAAAAAATGTCTACCCACTTTGCACTATGGGTCCAGTGTCCACACAATTCCTGTAATGCAGTAGGTGACTAATAATGGTGCAGTAAACAAATGGCTCAAGTTAGATTTTTAAATTACAAAATAACATGATTATCGAAAGAAAAAATCAAATAGTTCAGAATGACATGAAATAAAATCTCCCTTACTCTAAAGTTCTATCCTTTTAAAGTGGCTGCTATTTATATTTCTTCCATATCCTTTAAGAAATTTTCTATGCCTGTGTGAAAAAACTATATGTATTTATATGTGTGTGTGTCACAGATGAATTACTTATACTGATTTCTCAACTTTCTGTTCTTACTTGTCAATCAATATATGTTGGATGTTATTTCCAATATTAGAAATGTAGTTGTTTTCTACATTAGTGTTATTTTGTTCTTTCTAACAACAGCATAGTAGTTCATTGTGTGGATGTCCCATAATTTATTTAAATTATTTTGTTCCAGGCTTTTGATATTACGAACAACACTGCTGTAAATATCCTATGGGAATATTTTTTGCTTCTGTATATGTACAAGGATAAATTCTTTTTTTTTGAGTTGGAGTCTCACTCTGTGGCTCAGTCTGGAGTGCAGTGGCATGCTCCTGGGCCACCACAGCCTCAACCTATGGGCTCCAGCAATCCTTCTGCCTCAGCCTTCCAAGTAGCTGGAACTAGAGGCGTGTGCTACCATGCCTGGCTAAATTTTGATTTATTGTAGAGACGAGGTCTCACCAAGTTGCCCGGGTGGGTCTTGAACCCACGGGCTCAGGCAATCCACTCACCTTGGCCTCCCAAAGTGCTGGGATTACAGGCTGAGCCACCGAGCCCAGCCAAGGATAAATTCTTATAGTAGAATTTTAAGAATTTAAAACTTTGATAGAGTATTAAATTGTCCTTTTAAAAGGGTGCATCAATTTACACTTCTGCCAAAAATGAGTGAGAATAAATTTTTCTTTAAATTCTGGTCATTATTGGATACTACTTTGCCTATATATACTGGGGGGAGCCTGAAAAAACTGAAATTATCTTTTGGAGGGTGGGCTCCTTGTAGTACAGGTGTACCCTGTTAGGTAAGTGTTCTAGGAACCCATTGGCATAAGTGTACCAGCCAGTGTTGTTGGGAGAGGCTGGGTTCAGCTTCAGTGAATTTTTTTGGAGACTCTTTCAACATGTTTGCCCATTTCACAATGCGTGATTACCCAAACAACCAGTCCACACTGCACTGAAAAAGCGTCTCAATAGGTGAATTTCATCAAACAGAGAGTACTTTGAACATGACTAAAGTTTAAACATGTAAAAATAAATACCCAATTTTTTATAAATACATTTTGGGATTTTTTTTTTTTTTGGTCCTCTCATAGAAGAAAAATTGAATCTGGCTAGCATAGTTTACATTTCTTTGTGTGAGATTGAACATCTTTTCACATAGCTATTGGTCAATTTTTATTAGATTTTCTTCTCGTTGATTTTTAAGAATTATTTTTATATCAGATAAACTAGATGCCTGTTGTATATGTTGCAAATAATTTACCCATTTGTATTTATTTTTCACCATCACATTTTTTTGTCTTTTTATAGAGTCAATCCTATTAATCTTTTTTGGGATAGCTTCTATATTACTTTCAATTCCAAGTATTGGCAGGACATATTTTACTTAAAGTCAATACTTATAAATATTTAAGTTGTTTTCTATTTTTAAATTATTTTAGACAACACATGCAGATACATATGCATACCATTGTTGATTATTTCCTCTGGGCCAATTCCTAAAATTAAAATTTTGGAGTCAAAAGATATGACAAGTTTATACATTTGATAGGAGTAGCCAAATTAAGGCCACCGATTTTTATCCCCGTTTGGGTGCACTGATCTGCTGTACCAGTGGAAATGCCTCATGATCCCAGAAGAGTTGGATGTAGATGAAAAGGCATGAGGAACAGGAGCATGGGGCCATGGCGGAAGAGCACTTTAATAGGATTCAACTTAGCATTTTAATCGCTTAGCTTTGATGCCTCCCAGGGAGAGTTTACTGGAGGGGTTTATCTGATATGCCTGAAGTCTTTTGAATGGCGGTAGGGATTCGCTGGAAGCTTGCCTTCTGGTTGGTCTTGTCCACAATGGTGGTGGCTCTTAGATCAGCCAGCAAGGAGAGACTGTTCCCTTTCCCATTTTCTGCTACGTTTGAGCTTATGGTCAGTATGTTTTACATATCCCCTCTACAGTTTCCAATAATCTTTGAAAACTAGATTGGAGCAAGGTGCAAATTCTATCTACTTGTGGGTAATGAATTTGGAGTAAATTGGATGTATCTCTTTGAGATATAAATGAAAGCGAAATTTACAAATCCTGACTGTTGCGTCAGTTCTAGAATAGAACTGATTGAATAATTGCATACTTATGGATGAGCAGGAATCTAGAAGTTCTCTATTTTTAGAACTGAAATTGGTTGAGATATTTTAGCTAAAGTGATGGAATAGCTGATGTGTCTGCCGAATCCTCTATATAAATTCCAGAAGTGTGTATAGTCTTACATCCAGAAACTCCTTTCAAATGACCAATCCTTGGTCTCCACCTGCTTCTAGCCACGCCATTCTTCCGGCAGCACTGTGAGGTCCTTGCAGGAATGTTTGGCATAGGTTGATCACTGTGTACTCAGTGTACGGCATGTGCACTCTCTTTCCATAGGTGCTAAATAAACATTTGTTGAATCACACGGTGCAGCCACATGTGACTTCCTCTGGAAGTCTTACCACTGCCGGTTGCTCAGAGCAGGATGCTTTGATAGAATCTGACATCGTAGAATTTTATGCCCAGTAACAATCATTTTATAGTAATTTATTGTAGGGTGGTGATTCTGAGATCATGGACTTGTGTATAAAACCATTTGCTATAAGCACAAAAACTGGAGTTGGGGACTCCTTAGTTTCTGTGATTTTTAGGCAAGTTCCTTAACCTCTTTGGTCCTCATCTATAAAATGAGGATGACAATGATTCCTACCTCACATGACTGTTGCTCTTATATATCAGAAAGTGCTTTAAGAATTGTTAAAAACATCATTCAAATATGACCCACTGGGGCCAAAGTTTTGTGACCTGTGTTCATTCACTTTAGACAGGTGTTATGGGGTAAGGTCAGCTTTTTGTTTTGTTTTGTTTAAGTTAAAGAATGTTTCTTCCCTCTCTCTCTCTTTTTGGAGACAAGGTCTCATTCACCCAAGCTGGAGTGTGGTGGCATGATCCCAGCTCACAGCCCCGACCTCCCGGGCTTAAGTGATCCTTCCACCTCAGCTCCCTGGGCAGCTGGGACTACAGGTGTGCTCAACCATACCTGGTATCTTTTTGTAATTTTTGTAGAGACAAGGTCTCACTCTGTTGCCCAGGTTGTCCTCGAACTCCTGGGCTCAAGTGCTTCTCCTACCTTGGCCTTCCAAAGTGCTGGGATTACAGGTGTGAGCCACAGCGCCCGGCCAAGAATTCCTTTTTAAAAAGTCTTCTAAGGTCTAAAAATTAACTTTCACATCATCTGGATTATTATTTTCCTGGTCAGTAGCAAAGTAAAATTGAGTACAGATAGCCGTATCTCACTCTCCATTTGTCTCTTAACCATTAAAAAGGATCTGGTTTCTACTTCCAGTTTGCTCCAGTTCTTCTAAGACAACCGGAGGGGAGAAACACAGAAGTTCCCGCTCCACAGGGATACTCAGGGCTGCTCCCAGACCTGTCAGAGCCTGTGGTGTCAATCAGTCACAGAGACCTGTGGAAGGGAGGCTGAGTAACACACTCTCTGTAGTCTTTGAGCACCATGCTTCTGTGACCAGGTGAAATCAATAGTCTATGCACTCAGAGCTCGGAGCTCATAAACCAGACAGGGGCACATGGGTACAGGGAGGGGTGAGAAAAGGACCCACAGTGACAGAGCCAGGAGAGTGCTGAGGGAATCTCTTCTACCCACCCACACATTTAACATATATTTATTTGTTGCAGGCACTGGGCATGCAACTGAGAAGAAAATACACAGATGTCTCTGCTCATCTGTAACCTACCTTTCTTTCTTTCTTTTCAGTCGGGGTCTTACTTTGTCGCCCAGGCTGGAGGGCAATGGTATGATCATGGCTTACAGCAGCCTTGACCTCCTGGGCTCAGGCGAGCCTACCTCCTCAGCTTCCGGAGTAGCTGGGACTCTAGGTACCCGCCACCGTGCCTTGCTTATTTTTTTATTTTTTGTAGAAACGAGGTCTCCCCATGTTGTCCAGGCCAGTCTCGAACTCCTGGGCTCAAGCAATACTCTGCTTTGGCCTCCCAAAGTGCTGGGATTATAGGTGTGAGCGACTGTACCTTGCCTGGAACTTACCTTTTCATGTGGGAGGCTGGGTGTTTGGGGAAGGCCCCTGCTCACTTATTGCTATACGAAAAAGTGAAGAGGTCACAGGGCCAGCCGGGATGGGAGCTAGCTGGAAGATAATGGAGAGGAAATCTTAAAGAGAAGATACATAGAACTAACTAGATCTACATTTTAAGTCTCATATGAAAACTACCATTAAAAAATAAAAGCTGGAAAACCTAGATATATTTTTGCAAAATAGAAGACAAAAAGTTAATATATTTAATGCAGAGAGAGTTCTCACAAATCAGTAAGGATTTCTACCCTCCAGTAGAAAAGTGGGCAAATACCTTAGTGGGCAACTCACAAAAAAAGAAATTCAAGTGGAAAACAAGTATTTTTGTAATATAGAAGGTAGCCAAAAAAATGTATACATATTTTAAGAAAGGAAAAAAATATTATAATACTCAATATATACCAATAACAAAGGATGAATACAAGACATGTTTGACTTCTGCAATTACAAGAGATGCTCAAAGTGGTTACCATCAGTATCCAGACACTTCTTGTAATGGCACACATCTCTTAAAATGTGTATATATTTGTTTTGGTATCCATGCTGTATAGTTTTTCACCTCAACATCAATCAAAGAAACCCAAGAAAAAATTTTAAAATTACTTTTTATTTTCCATGTCGGAGTGATTTCCGGTTTTTTCTCCCGGTGTGGCTCCCCCTTCCTGCCTCTGCTTGTGGGGATGTGCCCTCTGCTGGCCCCTCTTGACTTTGATCACCCAGCTCCTGAGCAGAATGCACAGCGTGGCTCGCAGACCCTGTGTGTGGCCCGTCTTTGTTCTGGGACTCTGCTCTGAGCTTATGTGACCGTTCTCACACCCAGTCTTTCTCGGAGAATTCTTCCAGTGCTGCTTTGGTCAGAGCTGAGATGGGCAAGTTCTGCTGCTGAAGGCCAGTCGTTAGGAATGGAGAACATCCCAAACAATTCAGCAGTGAAACTTGGGGAGTGTGTTCCCACTTGTATCTGAGAGCTAAAATTTGTTTTTGAGCTCATGGAAGTAGACAGTGGAATTGTGGGTATTTAAGGCTGGGAAGAGGGGAGGGGAGGATGGAGAGAGGTTGGTTGATGAATGCAAAATCATAGCGAGAGAGGAGGAGTGAGTTCTGGTGTCCCGCACAACTGGAGAGAATGGAGCTCTGTGTTGTGTATTTTTACAAAGCGAGAGGGAAGGATTTTGAATGTTCACAACAGAGAGAAATGGTATGTGTTAGAGGTGAGGGATGTGCTTATTACCCTGACCTGATCATTATACATTGTATACATTTGTCCAAGTATTACTCCGTACCCCATCATTGTGTACAATTATTACATGTTAATTAGAAATAAAAGAAAAAAAAATTAAAAAGATAGATTAAAGATAATTATGGGGCAGCCAGTTGGTCAACCATAGTGAAAACTTAAAGAAATATAGGAAACTATACAATGATATGAGGAATTTCCATAATGTAATATATTTTATTTTATTTTTTTGAGTTGGAGTCTCACTCAGTCACCCAGACTGGAGTGCAGTGGCTGCTCCCGGCCACTGCAGCCTCGACCTGCTGGGCTCCAGCGATCCTTCTGCCTCAGCCTTCCAGTAGCTGAAACTACAGGTTTGTGCTACCACGACTGGCTAATTTTTAAAAATTTATTGTAGAGATGAGGTCTCACAAAGTTGCCCAGGTGGGTTTCGAACCCACGGGCTCAGGCAATCCACTCACCTTGGCCTCCCAAAGCGTGGGATTACAGGGCGAGCCACCAAGCCCGGCTCATAAAGTAATATTAAGAGACAAAAATGAGGAGCTTAAAATGAATATTCCATGGAACACCAGCTATTAGATAATTAGATCAATAGATCTTTCCATCCACCCATCCACCCATCCAGTCACCCATCCATCCATCCAAAACACATAAAAGACTGGAGGTGGGACAATGAGCATATGTGAATGATGTATATTTGGAGAAAGGTGACTTTTATTTATCAATGCACAGTCTAACATATTTTGCTAATTTCTATAGTAAACATGTATTGCTTTCATGAAAAAGGGAGAAAATTTGCTTTAAAAGTTCCAAAAGGTTAGAACAGAGAATACAAATTAAGATGGAGAAAGTGTGCAACCAGGTTCATAGAAACTCATGGCTCAGACAGGCAAGCACAGCTCTGCAGAAACCCAGCATGATCAACTGTTTGAAGTGGACGATTTCACAAACGCTGTCTTAATGCACTCAAGGTCTATGGTTTTCAAATTAGGATGAGTTAAAATTCTACCAAATTAAAGCTAATGGAGAGAAATGTAGAGTTAGCAGATGCTGGTTCATAATGATAAGAAAATCATGGTACTTAGTTCAAGGCTGTCTCTGGATAAAGCAATGGACTTCTTGCAAAGGCCCCTTTGCCCTCTCCGGTGTCCTGAGGACTCATCAGATGTCTGTCTTAGACTTCCCGAAGGCTCCCTAAGCGTTCAGTTCTTATGGCCTCAGTCAGTGCCCCTAGCTCTAGCCCAACCTTAGGTGGCGACAGACTTCCTCAACAAAGACTGGTCAGTCATGCTTCTGGGGCTGATGTGGGGTGTGGATGGTCTCTTGCCAAGAGGGCAGGGCAGGAGACTGGGGGTAGGGAAGCGGGAGAGAAGTGGGCATTTGTGAGCAGAATGACTTACGCTTCTGCTCGCAGACTGCAGGGTGCGCACAGGCTGCTCAGTCAGTGGGGAGCAGGAGCAGTCCCTGATTGGGCGTAGGCCACTGGAAACCCCAGGCCGGATGGACGTGGTCTTAGCAAAAGGAAAACTTGGTGGGTGCCAGGTCCTGAGCCCACTCGACCTGCCCTGCCATGCTCTGTGTCCCCACTGCTGATGGCCAAAACTTCTGGCCTATGAGCTGGCCTCTAAAACCCCTACCCTTCTTCAGCACGGAGGCGTGGTTGGGCCGACCAGGCAGCACACTGGGACTTAGGATGACTCACCCTGGTTTCTGTCATCAGCTCTTCCCTGGTCCTTCTGAGCAGTGTGACTAGGTCCCTTGGAAAGGCTGGCCTCAGTTTCCCTGAAATGAATGAACAGATGGAAAGGTGAAGATCCCTGGTGAGCCAACATTTGAGAAGGGTCAGATGGAACCTATTACAAATGGGCATTGAGGGGAAGGAAGCCAGAAAGTACAAAATTAGAGTTGGTGCATGGGAGAAGGAGATTAAATGGAGAAAGAGAAATCGCCAGTGGCTTTGGATTTACCCAGCCGGATTGTCTCCGCTGGGCAAGGAAAGCTTAAGTAATCCAAATTAATTTCTAGTTAAAGGCAGAGCTCAGAGAGCAACCAAACAGGTGATCACAGCTGGCGCCAAATTTCCCTGGGAGATAAACCACTAATGCTAAAAACAAGCTGCATGTGCTGAGAAAGAAGCTGTGTGAAATCAGTTGACCCTGGGAGCGAGGTGGAGGGCAGCGCATCCAGTCGTCCACTCAACACACAGCAAGCACCCCCTGCGAGGCACGGGGCTTCCCGCTGGATTCAGAGACATGGTTCATGCTTTGCAGTTGCTCAGAGTGCAGACACAGGGATGAAGAGGAGCTGCGGGATCGTGGACAAGGAATCCGATGACAGTGTCCTAGGAGGGTCATGGAGGAAGCAGGGAAAGTGGAGTGGGGGTGGCATGTCAGGAGAGAACTCCTGCAGAATCAGATACCTCAACAAGACTTGAGGGGTTGGCAGGAGTCACCAAGCTGATGAAGGGAGGCGGAGGGGGACCATGGGGGCAGCTGGGATCGCAGCGGTGATGGTGTGAGTCAGAGGAGGCTCGCGCATGCTCTGGGCAAATGTCGGCAGTCCTGGGAGTTGTGGCATGGACACAGCTGGACAAGCAAGGATGGAGAGAGGAGATGGAGTCCGTGGATGTGGTGATTGACTGCTCCGAAGTGGCATGTCAAGAGAAGGCTTAGGGTGCTAGTCCATTTTGCATTATTTTAAAGAAACGCCTGAGGCTGGGTCATTTATAAGGAGGAGAGGTTTCTTTGGCTTAGGGCTCTGCAGGCTGTACAAGAGGTGTGGTGCCGGTGTCTGCTTGTGGTGAGGCCTCAGGAAGCTTCCAGTCAGAGGAAGGTGAGGTGTGTCACATGACATGAAAGGGGAGAGAGAGAGGGGTAGGGAGAGGGGAAGGAGGAGAGGGAAAGGGAGAGGGGGAAGTGAGGGGCCATGCTCTTGTCCACAACCAGCTCACATGTGAACTAGTAGAGTGAGAATTCACTCAGTTCCGTGGGAAGGGTGCCATGTGACCCCAATACCTCCTGCTAGGTCCACCTCCAACACTGCCCATCTCCACCTTCAACATGAAATTTGGAGGTCACAGACGTCCAAGCTATGCCTCTTGGTGACCCAGGGGTGACACCCCCCAGGATGGGCACAGATGAGGAGAAGGGAGGGGTTAGGATGCCCGGAAGGGGCACATAGAGACATGCGGGACTTGAGGTGCCTGAGGGATGCCCAGATGCCATGCAGGGTGGCACCTCTCCCCTTCCCCTTTGCTGCTAATGCCCACCTTTCTAAGTGGACACTGTCAGGACCCTGCCCAAAACTGCCATGGGGGCTCTACCAAGACCCCTCCTCCTGGGCTAATAGACGGGCTGCCAGTGGTATTTGAAAATATTTGACTTCCTTCTCTAAGAGGTCTTGTGTACACTGGCCTGGTCTTTGGCAGTTATGTTCAAGTGCTAGTCCTCGAGGGATGAATGGGGGAGCAGTGTTCAAGCTGGGTTCCTCAGAGGCCTCATTCCTGTCCTCAGAGAATCTCAGTGGAGGACTAGGGTGGAGAAGGGTAGGGAATGTAGGAGGGCGGGGGAGGCGGCGTGGAGAGTTGGGTAGGTTTTCAGAGAAGCCTCTGCCAGGGCTCTTATAAAACGTTGCTGTAAAGTAGAAGATCCTGATGGATGAATAGACCACCAGGGATCTTTCTACCTGGTAGGGAGGCTGGCATGGAGTCCGGGGAGAGGAGACTAGGAAGGAAGGGATGGGTTGTGATGAAGCCACTGGGAGACACACCAAGAAGCTTAACGCAGTGGAACCAGATGCCGGAGCAGGCCGGTTCATGGGAAATCCTTGGAGGGGTGGAAGAGGAATTAATTTTAAGGTGGTGTAGGGCTGGGTGGGGAAAACAGAGAAATAATTAAACTCAGAGATGGCAAGCTAGAGTCAGCACAGAGAAACCAGAACCGCGGATACATCTCGATTCTCGTATTATCTTCCCTATGTTTGAGTTACTTGCCAGCATTTAAAAATCAAGAGGCATTGAAAAAAATTTTGCTTTCAGACTTCTCTTGAAAAAATGAAATGACATTTGGCCCCGTAGGGCCAGTGTTCCCATGCGGCAGCAGCCAGCTGAAGCCATCTCTCGGGCAGGTATGTGTGGTCCAGTGTACTCCGCCGCCCTCCACAGTCTCTTGCTTCCCCTGAGCTGCTTTGCTCATGGACGGTGCTTACCTGGGTGCTGGAGCATTTGAACTTGCAGCTTCTGAGTCAAAGGCACCTTCCATGAGTCAGGCAGGGGCCAGAGGCTCACTGCTTTCTTAAACCTGAATACACAGATGGTGAATTTCTGTCTCTCTTTCCTGCTGCAAAGACTTTTGTTACATCGAGTCCCTCACTATCTCCCTTCCACCATCCTGCTGCCAACCAGATACATGAACGCAGATGCCATTCGGGGGTAGGGAGCAACCCACTGGCCTCTGTACAGTGAACTGTAAAGATACAGCTAGCTGTGACTGACGTCATGAAGAGATGTTAGCTGGAACTCATGGCAGACAGCCTGCCCTAGTCAAGAAGATGAGGGCGGGTGTCCCTGGGAAATTGTTAACAGTGTCAAGATGGAAGCATTAACAGTGTAAAGACAAGAGTGAAGCAGAGAGACTTAAGGGAGAGAGGCTGCAGGTGGACACCAGCTGTGATTAGGACAATGGCAGAGGCTGGTTTTGAGGGAATTTTAGGAAGTCAGTGGATAGCACTGAAGGACAGGTTGGTGAGGGGAGGGCTGTGAGGCGATGGACCCTTGGTTTCCGGCTTCTGTCACTGGACAGATGGGAGCATCACGGAGACATTTGACCATAGGAAGGTGCATGCAGGAGAAGATCACAAGTTCATCCCTTCTGACTTTGAGACAGCTGAAAGGGGTCGACAAACAGCTGAATACACAGGTCTGGACTTCAGAGAAGTCTGGACTCCCTAAAAAGAGCTGGTCGCTGCTAATCCATGGGTCTGATGTTTGACTACATTCAGGGCACTTGGCATCCTCTGATCTGAACAATAGTATCTGAATGGATTCGTTGACTCAACAAATATTTAGTAGACGCTGGTGACTATGCAGTCCTGCTAGGTGCTAACTCTGCGGTGCTGAACAAACACATGTCGGCTCTCCCCTCATGGAACCAAGGCAGTAAGCTTTGAGAAAGCGTGGGCTTGACTTGATTCTCTCCTCTCCACCTTCCACTCTGTTGGGTGTATTAAAGGTGGGGCGGGTCTTCCCCATAGTTCTCCTTCCTGTGAATCACGGTTAACAATTTAGAACAGATTTGCTTATGTGTTCAGACTTCACAGCTCCCGTTAGATGAGAATTTCAGAACTGTTGCCTCTGCCGCTTTGATAGCAATCTACTTGGAATACTCATCCCTAGACCTTGAATCTGAAGCTCTGAACTCTAAGACCAGGAACCAGACTTTGAATACCTTCCTGCTTAAAGTATTAGAGCTGATCCCTTTGGCCCTGAATAGAGTATATTTCAAATACTGTGAAACTTTATCCTTTGTCAATACTTATAGCCAGAAGAAAGTAAATTAATCATGAACATTGATCTGCTCATCTGTCTCTTTCTCTAGATTTTAAATATCTTGAGGGGGAGCTCATTTATTCAACCTTGTGTCTCAGCTTTCTAGTAATAGCTTGCAATGGCAATTAATGAATATATATGCTGGATGAATAAGTGAAAATGGCGCATCTCTTAATGACTGTCGTGCTCTTTAGTTAATTCTTGTTTTATTTAACCTTGTGTGTTTTTTCCCGATCTCCTCAAGTCTGAATTAAGTGGCTATAGATAAGAACTTCAGTGGCCTCATGACACAGTGCTCACAGTGGATGATCACTCCATGTTTGTTGACTGATTGCTTAGAATTACAAAGAGTTTAGCCCTCTACTCACTCTCCTTCACCTGTAATGACATCTTCAGTGAGTATTCTCCATGTTCTCCATGTTCACAAGAGCAAATCAAGTCATTTCTTGGCTATTAGCCACATGGAGGCACCATATTCAAATCTTGGATGGGAGGGCTCTGGAATAGGGGAACTGAGGCCTCTTTTGCTGAGACAGCTAAGCTCCTTCTCTCAGCTCTGTCATTACTCATATTTCACAATATGAGAGGACTGAAACACAAGGCGGTTGAGCAGCTTTCCCAAAGTTGGGATTTGAATCCCGATGGTTTTGACTGCAAAGCCCATGCTCCAAGATTGTACAATTTCAGTGATTGTCAGAATCCCCTGGGAACCAGGGCTGATTCCTGGACTCCACTGTAGATGGCATGTGGGCTGGGGTCCCAGGGTCTATGTTTTAGCAAGCCATCAAAGTGATTCAGGTGGTACCATGGGTCGCTGTGTCATCACCCACATGGTGACAGTCTACCGTCAGGGGACAGGGGATATGACATTTCCCACTCTGTATCTCTAGAAAGCTATAAACAGGAAATAAAGCCACACTGAGGATATCTCCATAGATTTTGATGAGTCCCCCCAGTACATTGTGAAGCTGCTAATACCCCAACCAACAAGTGCTTCAGTCCTCCTGCATCAGCCCAGGAAGGGAGATGATCTTTTCTTCTCTAAAAAATAAAATAAATGAGACTGAAAGAGGGACTGGTAAAGGGTGCCCATATCCAACCTCTGATAGGGTTATGTACGGGGCTAGAATTCATGAGGGCCCACTTGGGATGCTGACAGGGGAGCAAAGTCCTACTGGTTACCAGAAAGAGGGATGGAAGAAAGGCCGCTGGGTCCTATCAGAGATGCAGGGTCTCAGCCCAGAGGGAGGAAACACAGGGTCTGCTGGAGAGAAGGGGCTCAGGTACGAGAGCTCTAAACAGATCAGGCTCAAGTCCTGGTTCCTCTGCATAATGACTTGATCACCTTAGGCCAGCTACTTAACTCCTCCAGCCTCAGTTTCCCTTTATGTAAAACAAGAATAATGACACCTAGTCTGCAGTGTGTTTTATAGATTAGAGACAGTGAGGTCACCTTGCTCAACCCAGAGTTGACCCTGAACAGAGGGTACCTATTAGCACAGGCTGAGGTGTTCAAGGATTTTCAAGGTCATGGCCAGGAAGAAATTGCCATTCAGCTCTCCCCTCTACCAGCACTAAGAGTCCTCCGTGGGAAGCCCAGGGATTGTTCTGGATCAAACACGGACTCGCCACATGGGAATGACTCTAGCTGAGAGCCAGGTGATCCCACCAAATTTCTTCCCTTCTCTTTGGCCCTGCTTCCTTGTTTCTACCATTGACACCTGCAGTATTCTGCAGAGAGGGACTCAGCATTTGAAAACATCCGATGGAAGGATCCAGAAGCAGGGAACACTTTTTAGCTGATGTTAAAGTGCAGGACTAAAAGTGCTTTGGAGCCTGAAATTGAGTACCTATTGAGATTTGCTTCTGAGCCTTTGATCTGCTGCTGGCATACTTACAGGAGACCCTGATGGTGGAAGGACGTGCTGGCTGGGACACCTGCCAAGGAAACCCTGGCTCAGTTCCTTCTGGGGCTTGCCAAGCTTCTGCTGCCCGAGGTTGTAGCCTTGAAGCTGAGGAACATTCGGAGGCCCCAAGATAGCCCTAGGAAAAGAATGTCAAAACCAATAGCAACTAGTCTGCAGCGAGGCACTGAGGTAAGTGTGGTATCTTATCTCCACAGCCATCCTATGAGCCAGATATTACGGTGGTAGCCTACAATGATTGCACTCAACAGCCATGGACAGGGCAGTGCATAATTCCTGGCTGTCACCGTGTAAACTCAACCAGGGATTGATCTCTCTAAGCCTCAATTTCCTCAGCTCGAAAATGGGAATAAGTATGTCTATTTCATGGGCTATTCCTCTGAGATTTCCAGATAAAGCAGATACAAGGTCAAGCATGCAGTAAAAAGTAGGCACTACACCTCTACCTTGTAGATGCAGAGGCTGAGGTCTCAGTGGAGTCAGTGATGTGTCCAAAGTCACACAGGCAGGACCCCAAACTCAAGTGGAGTATCACTTGACTAGGGTACCCTCGTTCTTAGTCACTGGGCATCCTGCCTGAGCTGAAAAATGTCCTTGGGAGGTCTTGCTCGGCTGGACAGGGCTGGGCTCTGGCCTCTTCATATTTTTTAAGAGACTGGAGCCTCTAAACTAAGAGTGTAGGGGAGAAAGGGCACCAGGACAGCCAGGCCACATGAGGAAAGTGACTGTACTGGGTACGTTCTCAGTGCTGGGCATGGTCTTGCTTCATGTGGCCAGCCACCCAGAGAGGATGGGCCGCCTGTGGGTGGCCTTTATTTTGATGACACCATCGCCCTGACCTTAGGGGAGGGTGGCAGAGAGACCTGGTGTGCTGTGTCACCGCACTAGAATGTGGCCAGGCTGGACGGGTGTGCTGTCTCTGTGTCCCCCATCCCGCCTCCCTCTCTCAGCACTCGCTCTCCCTCTCTCCTGCTCTCACTCTTGCTTTCTTTCAGAATGCCCCACGGAAAGAACAACTGGGCCGCAGCCTTAGGTCACTGAGGCCGTGTCCTCAGGGCAGTGGGCTGAATCTAGGTCCCTGCTTCTCAAGCTATACAGGGATGAAGGAACAGGGTTTTTCTTCTACATAAAAATAGTAAGAAACTGTCTGATAATATGTGTTACAGAATCTTTTAATAAAATATGTCTTTTCATTGAAAAATGTATCCTTTAGAATATATTTATGAGAAAATAAAACAAAAGAATTAAAAACACAAATCTCTTGTTACTAGAATAAACACATTAAATGACTCTGTCAGATGGCTGTAAAGGTTTCAGAATGCTCACTCTCAGTCTCTGCACTTGCCTCCCTGTGGACCAGTAACAAGCGATTTGTGGATGGGCCCTGAGGCATACCTCAAGTAGCCCTGGTAGGGTGGCCTAGGATAAGAATGGGCGCCCTTTAGTATGAGGGCCTCGTGGGTTCCCCAGTCCACAGATGGCCGCTGGGACTCACAGTCAGCAGTGTCAGCGAGATACATGGCCCTTGTGATGGCTGGGCAGCGTCAGCGATGGGAATGGCAGCAACCAGCACGATGTGTGTAAGAGCCACCCCACCACATGCCCTGAAGTGGCAGCGTCCATGTGTCTCTACTGCATGCCCCAGGCTTGAGGCTGATAGACAACTGAAGAGCTCCATAAATAATTGCCTTCGAGGCTTGGGCTCTGTGAGGAGGAGTCAGCTCCAGCAGCTTATCTTGGTCTCTGATTGGCAGAGCCGTGTGAAGCACACGGCGGGGCTCTTTGGAGAAGGAAGTAGAGGGGAGCTGGGGCCCACTCCACACAAGTCTGCCTGTCATGGACCTGGGATGCGCGATAGCATATCAGATCTCCTGTCCCCTTAACCTTGTCAGCCTGCCTTCCAGCTCAGATGGAGCCAGCGTTGACAAGAGATGGGAGGATGATGGGAAATTCCTCTCCTGGCAACAAGGACTCTGTTATGGGGGCCCCGAGGGAGGGGCTTGCTTTGGAGCTATGTCTGCTGACGCCTTGAATCCTACTTGCCCAAGAACGGGTTCCTACCCATCCGCCCATCCTGCACTCCCTCCCAGGGCGCATCAGCCCAGGCGTGTGCTCTCACCTTAATCAGAGTGTTTAAAATAGCTTTCGCCTGATTTCTGAAAAATCTGGTGCAAGGAGAGAGAGTGGGCCCTGTGGCAATGGGAGGGCGTGTCTGCCTCCCTGGAGGCCACCCAGGCACCTGCCACTCCTGCGCCTCTCTTCGTCTTTCCTGTCTTGAAGTCCTGGCTCCAGCTTGCACAGCCCATTATTTTCCTGGGAAGTTTCTTCCAGTTCCCTGTGTATTTCTAGCATAACCGATAACTGACAGGTCTTAACTCAATTAACCAAAGGCAGCTTGTGACTCATTCCTGAGGTGGCTCAGGCAGGGCCACTCAGAGTCCTGTCATTACTGTTTGGCGTTCCAAAATGCCTGACACTCTCCAGAACAAAAGACACAGCTCCCACGGAGAGGAAGAAGTCATTTATAGGTCGGGGTGGACTGCTTGGCATCTGCTTCCTGTTCCAGCTGATGCAGGGATGCAGGCAGGGCCCTCATTCGCTGCCGCCAGCCCCCACACAGCTCTGCTCTGAACGTCTTCCCTCTCTTCCACTTTCGTCCCCCACTCCAGCCCATGTGACTCTTGGCCCTGAAATCAAGAGATGACAAGGGTCAGGCAGGTGGAAATCAATGGTCTTGAGTAGGGATAGAACAGGAAGGGATATTCTGGTCTTTCCAAATATTCAAAGCCAAGAAAGTCAAGGCTGTGACTAGAAGGCAGCCATGCTGACTGGAGTCCCCCGGGACCTGCCAGCCAGCTGGATCTATAAATCACGTTCATTTCTGCGGCAGTACAACGCGTCTGTGGCAGCTGGGGTTTGCAGTCGGCTTTGCAGTCGGCCAACCTCTCTGTGCATTTCAATACCAGGAGGCCTTCGGGCCTTTCTCCCACAGCATCACTTACTCACCACCAGCCATTCTGTGGTTTTAGTGAGTCAGCGTGTGGCACTACCATTTTTTTGTTTTATAAAAGGCTTTCTCTTACCCTCTTCGAATAACCCCAAATCACATTTGTTTGGGTATACCATCAAGTCAAGAGTCAACCATCGAGAAAAAGTGTTCTCAGAAAGCCATCCCGAAGTGCAAACACCCAGGAGAGAGCTGGAGTGTACTTGCGGGTAGCTGGCTCCACAAATAACCTTAAGTGTGACTGGAAGACACTCTGTGGCTGCAGCCATGCAATGTGGATGCCAGGTAAGGACACCGGAGCCCGTGGGCATGAGCAGAGCTCTTCACCTGCCATGGCTTCTGGCCAAAAACGATCCCCTCAGAATGACTTCTGCATGCCATCCGGATGGGTGGGTGGCCCTATTCTCTGTGCTCTTGGAAAATGCTGTTTCCTTGGGGACAAGAGGGTGAACTGGGGAGAGGAGAGGAGGCCCTTGACTCTATCTCAAGGGGCCCAGTCTCATCTCCTTCTGTTGCCCTATGGAAAGGATGTGTCACCACATCTCCTTCTGCTTTTTTTCCTTTTTTTTTGAGTTGAAGTCTCACTCAGTTGCCCAGGCTGGAGTGCAGTGGCACACTCATGGTCACCCCGGTGTCAACTTGCTAGGTGCTGGTGATCCTTTCGCCCGAGCCTTCCAAGTAGCTGGAACTATAGGTGCATGCTACCATGCCTGGCTAATTTTTTTGATTTATTATAGAGACCAGGTCTTGCCAAATTTCCTGGACTAGTCTTGAACCCACGGGCTCAGGCAATCCACTTGCCTTGGCCTCCCAAAGTACTGGGATTACAGGCTAAGCCACCGAGCCCAGCCTTTTCTCCCTTTTTTTCTGTCTAGTGCTGGGCTATCCTGACCTGGCAGGGGCCTGGCTAGCAAATGGTCAGTCCTTCCCTTATGACAACCAAGGCCAAATTAGCTGTAGAGGAAATTTTGGGCTCTCTGCTCTGCCCTGGACGATCCAGTGGTCAAGAAACACGCAACAAAATTTTACCCTGTGGGAAAATGGTAGACTCTGGGCTAGCTGGATAAAAAACAGCAGCAGCCAAAGAGGACAACAAGGTCCAGAGAAAACAAGGTGGAGTGGGATGTGAAGAAAGGAGATTCCACGCCTCCTCTCCAGCCCGCAGGTCCTGGCCATCTTTCCTTTGCCTACAGTCATGTTGTGGGTGGGTGGGAGGTGGCCATGGCCCCACAGGCTCCAGTGAGGCCCATCAATGCAGGTTCGCAGGCTGGAGACTGCTGTCTTGTGGGTCAGAGGGATTCTTAGTCAATTTCCTTCCATGAAGGGGGACAGTTTGTTGGGAAACTTGTAGGACATCATCTCCACCCCCATTTTCTACAGAGTCTTCATAGATTAAAATAAAATAATTGTCCCATCTTTATCATAACACACTATAATTAACCTAGACAGCAAGGGAAGTCACATGATGAATGACACTCTCCTTCCACCTCCCCTCTTTTAAGGAAAAATTGGAAAATATAGAAAAAGCTGAATAAGAAAACAGTCTCCTATAATCTCATCAGTCAGAAATAGCTATGGTTAGTATTTTGATGTAAATTATTTCTTCCCTTTTCCCTCTGAAAGTATACATTTTTAGGAAAAAATAGATATCCTACAGTAACATTACCTGCTTCTTGCACTTAACAATATCCATAAACATTTCCAGTGTCGTTAGATAGTTTTCTACAACGTCTTTTTTATGTTTGCAACCAATTTCATCATATGATTATAGCACAATTTATTTAATAATAGCAAATACTTAGAAAACACTTCCTATGGGCCACGCTTTACACGCATCATCTGATTTATTCCTCACTGTATTTCCAGGAGGTAAATACTGTTATTATCCTCTTTTGATAGGTAAGAAAACAAGCTTGGAGACAATGTTTTGCTCAAGGCCACATGGAGTGTGGGTAGAGGAGCTGGAATCTGAACCTGACCCTGCTGTTCCTGTCTCCAGAGTCTCTGAGCCATGTGGCCGCCTCGGCCGAGCGCCCATAGCTGCCATTCAGGTGGCTTCCAATTTTCAAATATTACAAGCAGAGCTGTGAAGGACATCTTTATAGCTATATTTTTGCATACCCAATTGTTACTTTCAAGGATAAATCTCTAGAAATGAAGCCATGAGGTCAAAACCAATGCACATTGTTTTCTGGGCTGAGAGGATCTGTTTGCGGCAAGAGCAGACAGACACTAGTGGAGCCGGTCCAGAGGCACTGGGTGAGTGGCCCACGCTGTCCCACACCCTCCCCTCCCCCCCACGCTCTTTTCCTGCCCACCCACAAGGTTGCAACCACGGGGAGTCCTACTTCCTGTCTTGGGAGTGACCATTTCCCACACCCTAACACATACTGTGCATTCTCTTTTTAAAAGCCATTGCCACATTCTTGGGTGGAAAAATGGTATTCTTTTTATCTGCAAGTTTTAAATTGTTTGTAAGACCAAACCAACACCTTAAATTTGTCAGCAGGCCCTCTGTATTCCTTGTTTGCTGACTTTCTTTTCTGTGTCCTTTGGAAAAGAGTTTGGTTTTGACATCCTAGAGCTCTCTTGGCATTTGTGTGTTTTTTTCTTCCATTCTCTTCCAGGAATGAAAGGGAATGAATGAATAAATGAGTGAATGAATGAATGAGTTGAATTTCCCGCAGTTTCTCCTGAGAGATCTTTAACAAGGAAACCGGTGGAAGATTTTCCCTCTGCCTTATTGACCAGGCAAGACTTCCGTTAACTGGAGCTCTATTTTTGTTTGCTCTGGAATGTAATCCTTGCTAGGATTGGTCTGTACTAAGGCCTTGGCTTGAAGAATGAGTCTTAGAAGTGGCAGACACTGGGGTTTCTACATGACCCTGAGTCCTTAGCCAGCACAATGCTAGCCACCATGGATTGAGCACCTGCTAAATGTACATTGTTTTTGCCTGCACCACAATCTTGCATGGTATACCTCCTGACCCTCATTCTCCAAAGTTGCAGCTGAGGCTCATGGGGGTTAAGTGACTTGTACCAGGTCACACAGATAGTAAGTGGCAGGAGAAGAGTGTCTTTTGTGTCACATTGTTCATCGAGGTAAATTACTAAGGGGTGCAGGGATTCCATTTTCCTCTCTCTTCTTCATTGACAACCCTTATTTATTTCATGACAATCAGAACATTAGAAGGTTGAATTTTGTTATACAGATTTTATATAGAGGAAGGACTGGAATAACAATCTTTAAAATGTCTTATAGTTACTGGTGTTTATGATTCAAATGCTCATTCTCTAGGAACCAAAAGAAGCCCTGTTCCAACAGGGCTCTACCTCTAGCCAGGGTGACTGGGCCCACCGCCCCACCGCTAGGCTTGCACACCCAATCTTTCACTGGGGTCTGGTTGGTGTCATGTCAGGCAGGTCTCCTCAGAGAACAGAAAGATGAGTTGGGTGGGTGGTTGGGGGAGGAGACAAGGAGCTTGAGAGTTTATTTACGATGAGGAAAAGTAGTGATAGCCAGCAGGATTGCTTAGAGCAGGAGCAAAAGAAAATGAGAGAGAATCAGAATGACTTCACAACTCCTTAGCAAAGGTGAGAGGCATGGGAGGGGAGATTTCACAGCAGAGTAGGACCAGAGAAGCTCTCAAGTGAGAAGCTGCAGAAAGAATTTACTAACTCCCAAATTTAGGACAAGGCACTATAGACATCTGGGCTGTCTCTGGATCCTTGTGGTGTCAAGCAACAGGGTGGCACCTAAAGGAGACCTTTACACATAGGAGACCTTTACACATATGTGGGGTGTCTTGATGTCCAGGTGGTTTAGCATGTGCTAGTTCTAAGGAGGGCGGCCAGGCTTGCTAGCCTTCCAGTAATACGTGGAGTCATCTTAAACAACTGAGACTCGTCCTAGCCCTAAATGCCAGTAGTGTCCCATGAAGACAATGGATCATATCTCAGGGTTCTTCTAGTACTAATAATCTCATATTTTATTATTTTATCCTAGCTATGACAGTCTGTTTTCTTTAAAGATGAAATGAGAAAAAACTGATCATGCAAAATAGAGTATTTGATAAAAACCAACATTCATGATTTAAAAAAATCTTTTAGCAAATCAAAGGTATTCTCTTAACCAAATAATGCTATCTATTACTTACAGCAAATGTTATAATTAATTATAAAGTATTAGACACGTTCCCATTAAAGGAAGAAGACAAGAATGCCCGCCCTCAATCACACCAGATATCAACATTATGCTTACAGTTCTAACAAATGCAATTAAACACAAAAAGGAAATAAGAATTGGAAAGTTAAAAATGTAATTATTATTCACACATTACTTGATTTTCTATACAAAAAAAGCTGATGTCTTGTGAAAAAGCTACCTTTTTTTTTAAAGTTCAGTTTTGCTAGATAGATGGTCAGCACATCCAGACTTACAGTATCCTACATGCCAGAGTTAATCAGATTAGAAAAATTAATTTGAAAGAGATGCAATTCACAATAGCAAGAAAAACTAAAAATTACTTTTAAATAATTATAATAAAATAAGTTTTATAAGAATTCAAGTAATGTAAGAAGAATTGAATAATGAGTGAGATAGTTTGTGTTCATGGATGGAAAGATGTTATTATAAATATATCAATTCTCCCTTAATTAGGGTGCAAATTCAATGTGCACATAACAAATATTTAACATGATTTATCTTCAGACTTGACGGATTGATTTTAAAACCCATATAAATGTACAAAGCTGTCAAAATAATTCTGAGAAAGAAGAGAGACTGGCCTTCCTAAATATAAAGACATAAGGTCATAGTAATTAAATCAGTGCATTATTGCTATCGGAATAGACAGATCAACAGAACATAATAAAGATTTCAAACACAGATGCAAATGTGTATGACTTTTTGATACTTGATACAGAAGGCATTGCAAAATGAAAGATAGGTATCCAGTTCTTCTTTGGCAGCAGAATGCAAACGTCTGATGTCCAGGTCAAAGAGACTTGGGTTCCAAGCAGCAATTTTGATGTTTCTTTTAGAAAATTCCTGATATACAGAAGTATTTTTCCAATCAGGAGTATCCCTGACAATGTTGTTCCATTCCACTTCTCAGGTCTTCCCAGAAGTGTTATAGGACGTCTGAGATAATTTGATTAGGCCACTTTTTGCTTAAACAAGCTATGGTGAATTCTGTTTTCTGCAATCTAGGAAAACTTGAAATAGATATATGTACTAGGGAATACTTTTCAACATGTGTTCAAATTGGCATATACAAGAATGTCCACAGTACATTTGATTGTAATGGTGAAAAATTGGAAGCAAACATGTCCAGAAGTAAAAGAGATAAATGAATTGTGATGTAGACATAGGATGAAATATTAGTCAGCTGGTAAAATGAACTAGATCTGTGTGTATCAGCATGAATAGGTATCAGATGATTAGTATCGAGTGAACAAGGGAAGTTGCAGAATGCTGTGGTTAATACCATCTCATTTGTGTAAAAAACATACAACTCAATGCTATCATACATATGCGTGTATATATAATATTAAATAAAATTTGAAAAAGGCACAGTAATTTAATGATAGTAACAGTACTTTAGAAGGAAGGAAAGGAGGAAGGAAACGGAATAGAGGATGATTAGAAAGGAAGCTTCCTTCTTATTTAGAATCAGTCTATTTCTTTTATTTCACAAAACAAAGTGTAAATTAATTCTGGGTATCGAGTGCATGGTATTTATTATCCTTTGTATTTTTTTTTTACCTTTCATGTTGTTAATTTATTTATCTTATTTATTTTATTATTGAGCTGTGGGGTACAAGTAAGGATTAACTACACAAGTGGGCTGCATGCAGGTCTTTGTACTTTTCTATATTTCTTAAACCAAAGAAGGGGGAGGAAGAAAAAGAAAGGAAAAGAGGGAAGGAGGGAAGGAGGAAGGAGGGAAAGAAAGGAGGGAGTGAGGGAAGAAAGAGTAGTTCCTGTAGTTTCTATTGTGTCTTACAGATAATTCACAACAAGGTATATTTCTCCTTGAAATCAGTTACACACACACACACACACACACACACACAGTTTTTAAAAGGTAATTAATTATTTTAAAATGATTATCATTAGATAATGAGAACTGCGGTTCCTTTTTATGCATTACCTGCCAGGAAGTGCACTAGATTTTAGGCTCAGCAGTGATAATTAACTCCTCTCAAGTGCTTGGTAATCTCTATTTGTCTGATCCTTTTGAATGTCTTTTTTCTCTCCATTATCCTATTTCATGCACTGCCTTATTCCATAAACCATCCCAAATGAACTAGGGAAATATTCACAGAACAAATCCTAAACTTAAAAATAAAAGAAAAGCAATGACTTTACTCTCTGATTCTAGCATTTCTGAACTTGAATAGTATAATGGAAGAGCGTCATTGATATAATCTTAAAAACTGGGTTCTGACACATTTTGATATGGCTGCTCTTAAAACTCCTTTGCTTTGTACCGTGGTGCTTGCTTGGGCACTTGGAAGTGGGTGGGTGGGAAGAGAGAAAGCTGTGGGAGGGCCAGGCCATGGCTTACCCTCCACTGCTGGTCACTGTGGGGGTTGCTTGGGGCGGGGGCAGTGAATATATGCATTTAATTTACAGTCGGATACTGACTGCTATGCGCCGTGGCTTACAACTGGAGCTCAGAAATAGTGAGGCGGCCATTAGCAAAACCCCCTGGGTGCGAATCCATCATTGATTTGCTCTTACGACATGGATCAATGAATGTAATAATGCCCATAAAAAACGATGGGCTTTGAGGTCACATATATTTGGAATGGTGTCTTAGTCCATTTTGTGCTGCTGTCACAGAATACCACAGACTGGGTAACTTATAATGAACAGATATTTATTGACTTACATTTCTGGAAGCTGGGAAGTCCCAGATCAAGGGATTGGCATCTGATAAGGGGGTTGAACTCATTCTTTTATAAAGAACCCACTCCCACCATAATGCCACTCATGCGCTCATGAGGGCATTCTTTCTATCTTTATTTGAAATTCACTCACTGCTGGTATAACTACCTAGCTAGAGGTTTGACAAATTTTCTAGAACTTTTTGCCCAGCAACTAGGAGGAGAGCCAGAATAGGATCCCTGCACATCTGCTGGAATCTCAGTGAGGTACTAAGGTACTTGGAAGACATTCAGATCAGGCTTATGAGAAATCCCAATGCCCCATTTTGCCTTATGACTGCAGGTTGAGGGAAACCAACATGTCTGTATCTCTGGGGTGGGATTGTCCCCAAAAGAAAGTCATATAACCAGTCAGCCGCCATGGGAAAGTAGATGCCCTCTGACGTAGATCATGCTCACTCCTACCTGGCAGCATCGTATTCCTGGGAGTGGCTTGTGAGCCAGTGTTGGATTACTACCACCCTTCATCTAAATAACAAATACTTGCTCCCACATACACACACCATCACACCACCAGCACCAAACAGTTCCAACTGCGAGAAGATTCATCTGCAGGAGATACTTGTATAGAGTCTCAGGGAAACTTATCAAGAGAAAGAAACAAGAAAGATAGGGAGACAGTAGGGACTTTCGGATGTCTGCTTTCCTGCTTTCCACTTTTTTGGCTGTGCCCTTGAAAGGGTATAAGCAAAATCGAAGAAACTTTGCATTAGACTGAGCTGAGTTATGCTATGGGGAAAAAGAAACTCAGTGGTTTAACACATAAAGATGTATTTCTCTAAGTAAGTGTTCACTTCCTATATCCAAGGCTGTGCCCTCTATAAGGTGACTTGAGAATACAGGTCACATGTGCCTTGCTCTGCCTCTGAAACTTGTGTCATCCACATCTTTGTGAAAAGGGAACAGGAGTCAAGGAGAACTCATAGACCCTCTGGGTGATTTGGCCCAGAAGTCACATGCACTTAATTTCCCTTGTGGACCAATGGCCAGAACTAGTTACATGGCCCAAACTAACAACCAGGAAGCTGAGAAATGCAGCCTTCCTGAATTCCCAGGATAGTGAAAGGGACTCTGTGAACCCAGCATACCGTCTCTGCAGTAAAATATTTACAAGAAGGGCACAGGGTATTGCACTGGGGCCCAGGTGACCACGACAGCAAGGGTGAAGAGGGCAAATTTTGCTCTTCTGTGTGGAATCGATGTCTCTGTGAGGTGGAGGGAATGTAGTCCTGCGGCACCTTCAGAGTTTTGAAGTCACAGGGAGGTGGCCCCAGGCCAGGAGAGCACTGTCTGCTGAACGTGCCAGCAGCAGGAGCTGTGCCCTGGGACCACCCCAGTGGCTTGGGGTGCCAGCAAGGAGCAACATCAACCAGAAGAGAACCTTGGAGAAGAGTACGAGGCTCCACTTAGACGAATGGAGAGGCCCCGAAATACCTGCTCGTGAACTTGCAAGCTGGGGTGAGGAGGCAATACATACAGTTATCAACATTAATACTACCCCACCAGAATCCAGAACAAGGTGGAGTCTGGAAACATTTGGTTACCACCCAATGGCTTGCCAGGAAACGACACAGATCATTTATACGGCCGCATCTTAGCATGGAGGAACTATTTCCCGTTGAGATGGAGTAAAATATCCTAGAGCCATACTGTACCATGAGCTTTTAAGTAGCTCCATGGTAAGATCCCGGAAACAGCAGCATCGGCATTCCATGGGAACTTGATAGAAATGCAAATTCGTGGACTCTGTTTCAGGCCTAATAAGTCAAAACCACTAGGAGCAGGGCCCAGAAACCTGTGTTTTAATAAGTTCACCCTTGCCCCCTTTTGATTCAGATGCAAGCTAAAGTTTGAGAACCACTCATTAGGTCACTGGATCTTGAGAATAATCCTCTAAGAATATTCTTCACATAGTACCGAATGGACAACTGTGAACTCAAACAAATTACAAAGCACTACATTTTAAATAAAGAATTATACTTGGGTTTCCTGATTCTGAGTCTTGTGCTCAAATCTGGGGTTAGAATACTTTCCTATCCAGAAATTTAAACCCCAGGATTTTAGAACCGAAGTCTGGGCTGGACAGAGGTTTTAGAGAAAATCCTTCTTCAAAATTCTCATTTTACAGATAAAGAAAACGAATCCTGCAAGGTTAGAACAGATTCTTAATGGCAGAGTCCGCAACTGGAGCAGTTTCCTAAAGCCCGGGGCAACACGCTTTCCATGGGGAGACAAAGAAGCCGAAATTTAGTTTTGTCTGAGGGCCCTGCTTCTTCCTGACTGTCCTGATTAAGTGTCTGAATTGGAACAGGTCACCTGTGTTTTCTCCCTGCTTTTCCTTCCCCTATTCTGGCCTTGGTAGGAGTCTATGAAGTGCCATGACTCAGTTGTGACTCCAGCTGGAGGGATCCGTATATGCTAATGACAAAGGACCCCCAAAATGAATTTTGAGTGTTGCACAGAGGCACTGGGCACATTTGGATTCTTCTCCGACTGGCTTGGGGTCACAGGTTCTGGTTTCTAAGCCTGGAGAGAATCTAAAGACTTCTGTCCTCTTCTACTCGGTTTTAGGGGTATGACTGTGCTACATCTATTATAAATATTTAGTGAAAACCCAAGCCCAGGATTTGCGCCTGGAAGACCCAGGCTTGATCAGACTTGCCAGCCTTGTGATACTGCCTTACTTCATAATCTCACAGGCTTTCACATCCTGTACTGAAAAAATGAAGAAAGCATTACTTCCTTCAGGCGGTTGTTACAATTACCTAGCACACACACACAGGAGCCCTTGGAATGGTCTAAGAAGTGCTAAATGACCACCTTCTTCTTGTTCTGAATTTTAAAAACATATGACATGTACAGAAGAGTGCATAAATCATAAATGTGCAACTCAATGAACTTCTGCAAACCAAGTATACCAGCACTTAGACTAAGAAACCACATGATCAGCATGTGGTTCCCAGGGCCCCTTCCAGGCACTATTACTTGCCTTTTCTGAAGGATAACCATTATCTTGACTTCTAACACCATAAATTCGTTTGCTTGTCTTAAAATGTTTTATTAGTGGATTCCTACAGGGCTCTGTTGCATCTGGCTTTTTTCACTCAACATTATGTTTATAAGATGTACACTCTTCTCTTTATGTTTTAATGATTAATTAATTATATCCATCCTTTGGTTTATAGCCTCTTGTACTGTTCTCTTTCGGCTCCTGCCTCATGTACTGTGTCCACGAATGCATTTATTTGTGACGTGCAAGACTAGATGGTTGACAGGCTGTGGGATTATGACTGGCGATGGCTCTTTCCATTGACCTGGACCTTTTGTGAAATGAGAACTGTGAGTCTTTAGAGGATAGTAGCCAGAGAGCTTAGGGCACTGGGTCCTCACTGAGTGAATGTCTTCTGACTCCATGTCCCTCAGTCCCAGAGAACAACACCTCTGCTCTCCTGTTCCTGTTACTGCTTGTCCCCAAGGGAAACCAGCCCAAAGAAGACGGCTTCAAAGTTCTGCCTCTCTTCCTAGCAAGACTGAAACACCCCCTCTCCTCAAGTCACGGGATAAATAATAGATAAAATCATTGCATTTAAATAGGCTAGCTCTCAGCACCTTCGCATATGCAGAGGCATTAAAGGAAAGTTCTTTTCTCCACACCCTCTGGTGATGAACAGGGGGCAGGGCACATCTTTGCTCAGTGCTTTTGTGTCTGCAGAAGCAAGATAAAAACGAGACCTGGGATCCTGGGTCACTTTTTTTGAGCTGGAATCTCACTGCTGCCCAGCCTGGAGTGCAGTGGCACGCTCAGGGCTACAGCAGCCTTGACCTGCTGGGCTCAGGCGATCCTTTGCCTCTACTTTTTTCTTTTTTGGCAGGGGGTGGGCAGGGGGGCATTCCCTTTGTGCCCCAGGGTACCCTGAGCTGCATCTAAAAGTTTCAACAAAAATGAGGACCGTGTGGGGATCTGTTGCGTTTCTATTTGCTGTACATCCCACATCCAGGTCAGTCCTGTACCCTTGGCCTCATTCACAAAGTAACCTGAAGCTTCTGGTCTCAGAAACCAATGGTTGTCGTGCTACTTTGGGGACCTCCTCCATGGTTAAAGCTCGATGTTAGTGTAGTTATGAAGGTGATTTTTTTTTTAAGATAGCAAGATTCAGATGCCAGGATTTTAGAGTTTGAGTGTCTCTTAAACAGCCTCACCCCTCATTCACTGCACATATCTTCATCGCATCCTTGAAACTTTCATTACCTGTTTTTTAATTTTTATTTTTAACTATTCCAGCAAAAGAGGAGAGAAGACTGCTTCTACCCTACCCTCCTTCAAGACGGCCTGTTCTCTCTCTGAATAACTGTGGCTGTTAGGAAAGTTCTTTGATGAGTCAAATTTTTCCTCTAGTAATTTCCACCTGTTTTCCCTACTTCTTCCTTCTGGAGTCACTCAGATCTATTCCAATCCATATAACAGATCTTTAACTATTTGAAAAATAACTATGATGTATCCCTTTAGGTTACTTATTGAATTCCTACTTTTGACAAGAATTGAATCTTTTCTTTTCAAAGTTAAACATTCTTAGTTTTTGAAATATTTATTATATGAATTGGTTTTCTAGCTCCACTTTTGAGTGCTTTCTGGTTGGTCAATGTTGTTCTTGAAATGTAATATCTCATGTTAAAATGCATTATTCAATTATTAAAATTAGAGGATTGCCATAGTAGTGTAGTAGTTAAACAGATCAATACATTTCAATAAAAACCCAGAAATAGCCCCAAATATGTATATATAAGATTTCTATTCTTGCATTGTTGATCATAATAAATTCCAGATGAATTAAAGATTTCAACGTAAAGTAAATATTCTACAAGAAAAACTAATGTGGTTAAATAATCTTAGTGTGTGGAATGACTTTTAAGTATCATTTGGAAGGCATCAATCATGAAGAAAACGACTGATGAATTTGATGACGTTAATGCATTGTGTATGTGAAAATATTTTCAACAAATGAAGAGGCAAATGATACACTGAAAAACATTTTTGTAACAGTTATATCACACAAAAGATGAATACACTTACTATAAAAAGAGCACTTAAATTAATTTTTAAATAAAAGATGAATCATCTTAATAGGAAAAAGCAAAGGAAATAAACAGGCAATTTAGAAAGAAATTTAATATAGTAAGTATATGAAAAATGTTCAACTCTATGAATAAAGGAGGATATCCTCATTAAACCAAAATATTGTTATTCATCAGTAAAACTCTTAAATATGGGATAAAACCTCCATTAACGATAGTCAGTGTTAGCAGATTATGGCTGTGAGAATACACACTCATATTCTGCTGCTTTGAGGGTGAATTGGTACAAGCCTTCTGGAAGATTATCTGACAATATTGACAAAATGAATCAAAAGCTTTTAAAAACATGTGCATACCATTTGATCAAGCAATTCCAACTCGGAGTAAATCTCTTAAGTAAATAATCAGTATTATGCTTAAATAGATATATTCATTAAAGCATTATTCATAATAGTACCACAAACATTAAAAATCACATACCAGGCCAGGTGCTGTGGCTTATACCTCTAATCCCAGCACTTTGGGAAGCCGAGGTGAGAGGATTGCCTGAGCCCATGGGTTCAAGACTAGCCTGGGCAACTTGGTGAGACCTCATCTCTACAACAAATCAAAAAATTAGCTGGGCACGGTGGCACGTACCTGTAGTTCCAACTACTTGGAAGACTGAGGTGAAAGGATTGCCTGAGGCTAGCAGAGGCTGTGGTGGCTGTGAGCATGCTCGGACTCCAAAAAAATCATATACCCCTGTCTGTAAACCATAACTAAATAAAATCGAGCATGCACCTCAATATATCTACACAACTTTTATAAATGATTTATTTGTAGTATAATAATAATATATACATTGTAAAACAGATGGAATAGATATGTTAAATAAAGGTTGAGTTAAACTGGAGCAAAAGGAAGTACTGATATCTGTCTGCCTGCAAATGAAATGGATTATCTGGTACAATTTCTTCAGTGGGAACTCCTGACTCGAGACCACAGATTTTATTATATCAAAAGCTGGAAGCATCTTAAATGTCCTTCATTAGTAAAGTGACATAAGGTTTGTTTAAATAATGATCAGTTTGATGGAATAATGCGCAGCTTTTTAAAAGTACAGTGTAGAAAGAAGCAGATTAGAAAGCATTATATGGAGTGGTTCCACTTCCCTGTAATGGTAAAGCAGTTTGTCTGGATGAAACTTTGCATGGTTTAAAATATAAAAAGCAACAATTTGAAGGCTCTAGAGACTGGCCCAAGGCACCATGACTGGAGGGGAGTTGACCCTGGAAACAGAGAACTGTGCTGGATGAGATTCATAGTCGCTGCTTTGTCACCAGGCCACTCCCAAGCGTTTTGCATGGGGCTGCTGGAGCTCAGGCAGGAGGCTGCAGATGCACTGCTCACAGCACCAGGAGACAGAATCAATGGCAGCCAGAGCACCTAGAAAGTGAGGGTGAACTTCTCAGATAGGAGTCAGAGAAGAAGGAGGCCCCAAAATCTGCTTCTACTCTTTGGCCAGATTCTTGGAGCACCCCTGAATTGGGCATCCAAGGAGAGCTCAGAAAATATGAAGCTGGAGAAAACCGAGCTGAGACTTCAGGTGCTGACTTTCGCGTGAGAGATAGTGTGTGGAGTTTCAGTCCAACCAACTGAAGTGTCTGCTAGAATGAAAGTCAACACTCTTCAGAGAAAGAAAGAAGAATCCTGAGCCTCTGCACCATATCACTCACAATGCCCAGTGCAGAATAAGAAAGAGGACAATGTGACCCACAGTCAAGAGAAAAACAGTCTATAGAAAAATAACCCAAGGTGACCCAAATGTTGGAATGAGCTACATAGCAATCACAAGTGTGTGTAAGAACTTGAAGCAAAATATGACTATAATAAACAGACAAGGGCTCTTGGCAGAAAAATGGGAAAGGAAAAAAGAAAAAGAACCAAATAGAAATGCTAGAACTAAAGAATATATCTGATTTAGAATGTTCACTGGATGGGCTTAGCAGCAGACTGAAATGAGAGAAGGAAGGGTTATTGAACTGAAGATGAATCCACAGATGTGATGTAATCTGAAGAATAGAGAGGAAAGGCTGGAAAAAAATGAAAATGATTGCAGTCTTAGTGCTCCATGAGGCCACATCAAGTGATCTAGTGCAGGGGTCTCCAGCCTTTTTGGCATCAGAGACTGGTTTTGTGAAGGACAATTTTTCCATGGATGCGGGAGGGTGGGTGCATGGGGGATGTGCCGTCAAGCCTCACTGCTCATGTTCAGCTGAACTTGCAACTGCTCCCTGGTGCTAGCATCACTACCTCAGCCCCGCCTCGGGTCACCAGGCATTAGAATCTCATAAGGAGCCGCAACCTAGATCCCTCACGTGCGCAGCTCACAATAGGATCCATGGTCCTATGAGAATCTGATGCTGCTGCTGATCTGACAGGAGGTGGAGCTCAGGTGGTCATGCAAGTGATGGGGAGTGGCTGTCAATATAGATGAAGCTTTGCTCGCTGGCCCACCGCTTACTTCCTGCTGTGCAGCCTGGTTCCTAATAGGCCATGGGCCGGTACTGGTCCACAGCCTGGGGGTTGGGGACCCCTGATCTAGTGTATACATTCTGTGATCAAATGTAACCCTTGATGGCTTTCTCTGAGTCATCCTATAAGGATGTCAGATGAACCCATCATACAGACATGTCCATAACTGCTACTATATGCCTGGCTATAGACACTAGTGGGGAAACGCTGTACCTATAGGTCTGTGTTTGGCTTTATAATTATATATCCAGATGACATTTTAGCTTCTATCTGCTCATAATGTCGGTTCCCCAATATCATGTATTGACATCACTGGCAGTACTAATCTTCCCTGAAACCATCACTGAGTAACTATTATTGGGAGACAGTTCTCATCGGGTCACTTGTGTTTCTGTACATCCTGTGAGCAGAGTCACTGCCTGCTTTTGTTCTAGACTATCTTTCCAATGATCTTTGTATAGCAGACCTCTTTGGAAGAGAGAGTTTTCTTTACCAAGCAATAGGGAAATGTGACTTACTCTCCAGTATAATGAAGGTAACATTTCCCTCTAGGACAAAGGTGAGGCAATCTTTTGATAGATTATCATGGCCCATTCAAACAGATTCAGGCTTCCCAAGTGTAAGAGTTTCCTTGTGCCTCAACCCACTCAATGCTCAGGCATCACATTGCTGACATAGATATCAGTATGAGTGACAGGAGACAGTGCCATTTCCCAGCAGAGAAAATTAGGATGAGAACTGGATATCAGTTGTCCTGTGGAAACTGGGGCTAGGGACCTGGTGCAAATACTGACATTCCAGCTATTGCTGTGAATAATAGAGTCCTCTGTCCTTCTCCCAAGAGCCTCCAGTCTTCTGCCAGCACCCATAAAACTGTGGTATAAAACTTGCTAGCTTGAGAGGAAGGTAAGATCTCACACCTTTCTCAATTCTCGACGACCACCTCCTCACTATTAGACAAACCCCAAAGGATTGCTAAAAACAAGAGGTCAGACCCACCTCCTGAGAGCTGAGCTCTCTCCTCCCACTGCTCCCAGGGCAGGGTTCCCTGTATTCCAGGACAACGCCCTCCATCCACAGTCCTCCTCTCTCTCCCCTGTGGCCCCACGTGGAAGGAAGGAGTTTTCTCTTTCTCTCTCCAACGTCTCTCACAGTTCTTTTCATAAAAGACAACGTGGGTCCTTCAAACCTCAGTGACAGCCTCTTTAACTTGCCGCCAGCCTGATAGGAAGGCTACCGCAGAGGAAGGTGAGAACGGAGGCCGACGTCTTTCCATTTGACATGGGTGGATTGTTCAACCCAGGGCACTGCCCCAAGGCCTGTCCTGTCCTGTGGGCACTGGCTTGCTCCAGCTCCCTGTTCTGTAGACCTGCTTCAGTAGTGGGCTGAACTCTAAGGAGTGAACGAGAAGATGGAGGGTGGGGGGGGGTGTGGGGGATAGGGATAGGTCTAAGCCCAGGCGGGGTTGGGGTGTGGAGCTGGGCAGCACAGCTTGTGTTTGGATCTGACAGTGGGTCTGAGCCAGGCTACTGCCTAACGCTCTTTATTTCCATGATTATTCATCCAGGCTCTGTTCTTGGCAAGGAGTGAAAGCAGAGACAGACCCTGTGTTACAAAAAAAAAAAAAAAAAGAATCCTATTTCTGACATTTGGAGTCCAGCACCCTTCACAGAAGGAGACATGAACTCAATCATAGAGAAAAGAAAACATCCTGACACCTAGAAATTAAGATTCGGTAAAGGCCAGAATGGCAAGGGATGGATTTTTCTGGGACTGGACATAGGACACGAACTGCTGGAGGGACCTCAAAGGCAGTGTGGCTGTGGGGAGCTCCCTAGAGGCAGGGGCACAGACAGGGCAACTAGCCAGCCACTGGCCCGCTCAGACCTTCTTTCCGTGGTCTCAGCGGGGGCCCAGTGCAGGTGTCCAGAGATGGCAGGAATAGCTTAGCCTGGGGCACAACATTTACAAGCCCACTGCCCTGTGTGGACGGGTTGCCTCTTATTTTTAGCCCATCAAGACCTCTGGGGGTCAGAGGACACAGAGGGGTGGTGGGAGGCTGTGCAATTTCCCAGCAGAGAAAATTAGGGTGAGAACCGGATATCAGGTTAACAAAAGCTTCTACCCGATGCTTGGGAAATCACAGCACGCCACGCAAGGCAGCTCAGAGGAGACGAGGTTTTCTCCAGACCAGGTGGTCAGAAGCAGAAAAGATTGTTTTGGGTTTTTTTAGAGGTTTAGCCAACCTCTATTCTGCATCTCTTGTGTCCACCCAGGGTTGTTTACATCTTTGTAATTTCAAGCAGATGGATCCACCCAACCTGTTATCACCCTTCATAGGATCAAATGGCCCACAAACAACATACAAAGGACTTTCTGCCCCTTCCCAATGTCCCTCCCAACAAGTGACTTCAAGAGTGGAGAGCTGAGGAGACACTTCCTCCCATTGACTTGATCTTCCCATGGGACTTGGGCTCCCTCTCTCGAGGATTTGGCTCAAGGAAAGCAGAACTTCCTAGCTGGAGGGCATTTGTATCAAACGATCAAGAAAACCCAGGGTTGAGGTGCCGTGTAGAGCCTGGTGTGTCATCAGGAACACATGTCATGGGTCCGCCAAGGCCTGGGTGGCTCTGCAGAGGCTGGCCCTTCTGCCTGCAGGCTCACGTCCCACCATCCACCCCTTGCCCCTTCAGCTGCCCTGTCTCTGATTTCGCCTGCAGGGGAGGAACATGCTCAATGCAGACATTCATTATTCAATGCAGGCTTGCCTCACCACCCAGCACCCAGGAGGCGCCCAGTGAATACTGGTGAAACCATCTGAATGAGTGTTAGCTCCAAGGCTTCCTCTCCCTTTTGTTTTTTCTAGTGTGGGCTGTGACCCAGGCAGGGCGGGTGGGACGAGTCGGGACCTGGGCTTGTGTGTAGCCTTGAAGTTGTTCGAGTGGTTTGAATGACAACGTGGGCTCACATTCTAGCTATGTGCCCCACGGGAGAGGACCGAGCATCTGTCCTGCCTTGTTCTAGGTGATGCCTCAAGAGGACCCTACAAGCTCTCCAGTATGAGCATCTCTCTCACAGGCAGGGGCGAGGGGGAGCTTGTAAAAACCAACTGCTCTCCCAAAGGGGCAAGAAGCAGGTAGGTGCGTGGCAGAGCAGGGCTCGGGGGCAAAGTGGGTGGAACAGGCACCTGGCATCAGTCTTGGCGACATGTTTGCTCCTTCTGCTGACATGGGAGACTGCAACTGGGCTCCGGGGCTTCTGCAGCTCAGCTGTAGCCAAATTGCCTTCTTGGGAATAAACACTAAGGAAACTGCCAGACTGTTTGATGATGGTGCTCGTGGTCGTTATGTCTGGCCTGAGATTGCCTGGCTGGGCCTGGCTCTGGCTGGGTGCAGACATGAAGATCAGGCTGACTGGAGACCACAGTCAGGGGGTGGCGAAGCGGGGAGGAATTCCAGCAAGAGGAGGAGGAGAGGAGGGAGAGAGGCAGGGAAGGAAAGCAACCTTCAGGGGAAGGGGAGGCAGACAGACAGGCAGGCAGGAGAGGCAGGAGAGCACACAGGCCAGGGTGAGAGGGGCTGTGTCTTACCACAGGATTCTCTGCCCTTCTGAGAGTTTGATGAGCACTCTGGGTTCTCGGCACGCACACACTAATGTGCACACATAAGATGGCTACGTACATTCCAGTGGGCTCATGGGATCCCTGACCCCCATCTATTGACCAGGGAACCCATATTAAACCCCCAGGAGAAGCAATGTAAATGAAAAGCAGTAGGGATGAGCTGAAGGAATGTGAAAGAAAAGGGCTCTTGGAGCCATCCTCTGGTCTCCTGCCTTTGCCCGATGTGTGCTGCAGAAAGCCCAGGGTTCCATGAGGGCTGGTGCCAGTGTGAGGTCAGCTCGGCCTGTCCCTGTCACAGCCTTCACTCCAGAGACCATCGCTGTCACGTCTGGCATCCTTATGTCTACGGATGAGGAAAAGCATGTGTGCACAATGCAACACAATTAGACCATACATTGGATTCCTGAAGAAATGAAACATTGGTGACCAGCGAGTCCACCAACGTGTGGTGAGAAATTCAGTGTTGTGATTGAGCGATGCCCTCCACAGAGGATGCCTGGCTACTGCTGACATTGTAGATGTCAGAAGTGAGCATTTCCCTGTATCTCTTTGACCCTTTACCCTGGCCCTTTCCATGTGAAGCTGGTCACCCATGAAGAAGTGCCCTAGCACTAAAAATGCATGTGGACACTCCATCTGCTACGCTAATACAGCCTGATGGCAGGTGTACTGGGTTGACATCTCATCTTGCCAGTTACCATTTGTGTCACCTTGGATAAGCTCATTTATATCCCTGAGACTCAGTTTCCTCATCTGTACAAAGGCTACAGTCCTTATTGCAGGATGTTTGTGATAATCAAGTCAAATAACAGACACAAAGATCTATAATAGATTCTGCTGCATGTAGGTTCTGGATACACCATGCTCTGTGCTTTCTTCTTTTGTTATGCTGTGTTGCCTTTGTCTGTGTTTTAAACTAGACTTTTAAAATTATAAAACCATACATGCACATGATAAAAACATGAAAAGCACAGAAAAGTATGAAGAAGGAAAAAAAAAATCTGTAATCCCATCATCTGGAGGTAATGACTGTTGGCCCTTGTATATATAAGTGGGGATCCCCCAAAAAACAAACTTGGTTTTTGGAGGGCAAGCGCCTTGTTGCCCAGGCTTTCCCCACTAGGTGAGTGTTCTAGGAACCCATCAGCATCAGTGTGCCAGTCAGTGTTGTTATGAGAGGCTGCATCCGGCTTCAGTGAACTTTTTTTTGGAGATTCTTTCAATTTGTTTGCCCATTTCCTCATGGTTGATTGATGAGTGCGCCGGCCCACACTGTGCTGAGTGTTCAGCCGCTTTTGACCCCAAACAGCATGACTCTCGTGTCTCCCGCCCTCCCTATTCGCCGGATCCTTCCTTGTATAACTTTTTTCTGTTTCTCTGGATGAAAAAAGTCCTCAAAGGAAAATGTTCTGCCAGTGTGGAAGAGGAGAAACAAATGGTAGAAGCACTAAAAGGCATCCAAATGGGCGAGTTCAGAAACTGTTTTGAGTGGTGGAAAAAGCGTCTTCATAGGTGTGTTGCATCACATGGAGAGGACTTTGAAGGTGGCTGAAGTTTAGACATGTTCAGATAAATACACACTGTTTTATAAATAAGTTCCGGGGTTTTTTGGGTCCCCCTCACATATTTCCTTCTGTGCTATTTGTAATACTCTGCTTCAGCTCTGTTCCAGTGTGCTGATCCCGTGTTGTTCAGCCATTGTGCCTCCTGTAGCTCAGAAATAACTTAAATGTGAGTGTGAGGAACTTCCTGAGCACATCCTCTAGGGATGAGAAGACTTGTGTTAATGGTTTCCTATTGTTCTCAGCTCTGCACGCTGGGAAAAGCAAAAGCTTCCTGGGAGAATAACATTTCACTTTTAAAAGAAAATAAACACAGATCTCATTGTGCAGAGAGGGGCAATGAGTACCTCAGCCTCCCTTCCCCTGCTCCCCTGCTGGCTGCCTTCCCTTATTTCTTATCGCTGGAAAGTTCTCTGGCTGAAATCACCAGCCCTGTTGCTTGGCAGTTCATCTGCTCCTGCCTGTTTCCCTCCTGTCCCCAGGAACTCAGGGCCATGTGTTCCCTTGTCCCATATGCTGACAAAAATCTTCCCACCCAACCCACCACCAGCCCAGAAACCAGCCAGGGCCACCTGCTCAGCGTCTGCCCTCCCTGACTTCCAGAGGCAGGAGTTGGGGTGGGAGGGGAGAGCAGTGGAGAGAGGTAGAGAAAAAGATGATTTCTCAGACAAGGGGATGCCTGGCCTCCCATATGCCTCCTTTCCCAGTACCTCCTGTGCTCCTCACCCCTGTTTTTAATTGATCTCTGCTTGGAGGATGCTTTGGGGGAACAAAAGCACCCAATAATGGAGTGAGGCAAAGAAGGACGTCGCCACAGGGAGAATGTAACTACCAATTTCCACCCGGCTCGCTAGCCTCACTGAACAGGCAGGTGAGGTTACAGGCCGGCTGGGGATGGGGTCTCGGGCAGGGCCAGCACCGTCTGGCTTCTCTCTTAGGCCATGGTTTTTGCTGTCTGCAACCTACCCTCATCTGCAAGGAGTGGTACAAATCCTTGATTGCTCGGTCAGCCAATTTGCCACCCTTTATTATTTTGATGATATAGGAGAAATTCTTCCCTTCTTAACCTAGCCTAGGGCTACCTGAATTACCTTCGAAATTGGGTAATTTTATAGATGGTAGAAAGCCACCTTTCTGTAGTCAAGGTATAGGAATATCTCCTATGACCGAAGCAAAGATGTATCAACTGGAATTGAAAAACTGGTCACTGAAACACTTGACTCAGTTTTCCAAAGAAGCACAGAGGACCTTCTGGGCGGGGAGGACAGACACCCTAATCCCTACTTCTTGAAATTCAAAGCCAAAAAGACTGTTGAAGATAGAATAGAGAGCTTCCCTCAAGGCCTGGCAGAGGGAAGGCTAGTGAGGGTCCAGAAATAGACTTGAGGAAAGAAAGAACATAGACTAATGAGGAAGAGCCCAGAGTGGGGTTGTGTGGGGTGTGTGGCTGACATCTATCAGAAGTCCTGCCAGACCCAGTGGCCTAGCGCAGCACTGGTGCCCTGAAAGCATGTAGGGTTATAACTAGGGTGGGTGGAACCTGAAGAAGGACTCTAGCATGGAGTGCCCTTGGCTCATCCTCCCTTTGTGGAAACCACGGGAACATGGGTCAAGCAGGCATCACGATGAGGCCCCTGGGCAGGCCCGATGCTCATGGACATTCTTGCGAGGCAGGGAGAAGTGGAGTGGTTGTAGACTGCTCAGAAAGCGGCACTTCCCCATCTGAGTGGGGACGTCAAGTGGACGCACCTTTGTGGCAGTATAAGGCCCAAAGACTGTCTGGGAAGGGAGGAAGTCAATGGAGAGTCATAGATTTTTCTACTTATTTGGCACTTGGGGTTTTACTGGGTTTTAACTTCTTAAAACATGATAAGAGATGTGTCACCTTAAGTGTCACAGGACATGCATGCACAGGACTTGCATCTGAGTGTTGTGGAGAAATTTTTATTTGTCATACATACTATGCAAGAAATAAATGTTAACTCTAGAAAATACAAATGAAAAGAAGAAAATAAGGCCCATAGTCATGATTCAGAGATTTTCTTCCAGTCTATTTTCTATATAATAGGACAGCATAGACTATTTTCTAACCTGTCCTTTACACTTAAAATGACATTGGCAACATTTTCCCACATCACTGACAAATTTTCCATAATATCTTTTAAAATGGTGGTACCACATTCCATTGTGTTGTTGTATCATGGTCTAGTTAACAAGTCCCCTACCATGATACCCTGAGATAGTTACAAAGTCTTTTTTATCTTTGACTTTGTGTATAATTCTGGATCAGGTTCTACAGTGCAGGCAGACACAAAAGGATGTGGCATGGCTCCTGCCTTTAGTTACTTTACAATTAGGGCTTCCAGTCAAAACTGCATGGATATGAAAAGGTATATTACTTCCATACAAATATATGCAATATAACAAAAGTAAATCAACTATGGGGCTCTGAAGAAAGAAAGGGAAAATTTCCAGCATTCATCCCAGTATCTGTAATGAAGCAGGAACTCAAACCTGAATAATAGGTGGAAGCTGGGACCACCACAGCTCAAGAAGGCATCATACCCAAGCATAAGCATGCTCAGATGGGGATGTTAATGTCCACCCAGGGACAAAAGTTAAGACTTCAAATCTAGATGAGTTTAGAGGCAGGGAAAGGCCCCTCTGGTACAGAGTTAGGAGCCTCTGAGGGAATTAGGAAAACTCAGCATATCTGTTTAAGCTTCAAGAAAGTAGGCCTTGGGTGGAAGAGAGTCACATACCAGGAACTGGAAATTTAAGCCTGTACTACCTGCATGCATTTATTCAGTATAAGTAAGCCTAGAAACAAACATAAATACTGGTCCAAAACTGATAATACCAGCAGAGTGTTAGCAGAGGCAAACATAGCGTCCTATAGAGAGAGATATCACCACTAATCATACAGAGGGCACGGGGTTCCCAAAGGAGATAAACTCCACTGAAGAACTACCAGTAAAAATTAGAAACCACAACAAGTACAAGATCTAATGAGAGACACTTAGAAGAAGTAGCAAATAGACTCATGAGCATTCCAAGATTTAGAGGAAGTAGAACACTCTTAAATAAACTATAGTTAAAGTATGTTTAAAAGGTTTAAAAATGTAAAAAGAATAAAAATTATAAGAACAGTGCAGAGCAATATAGAAGTGGATTTGAAAATTAGACAAATACTGCGTCTAGAAATAAAAACTATATTATTATTTTAAAAAGTTACTGAATGTGTAAAATAGTATTTTAGACATGGTCAAAGATAGAATTAATGACCTGGAAGATATATTGCTACTCTCATCTAGAAATTAAAATGGAAAATATGAAAGAGGGGTTATCAGGTATGTAGTTAAAATATTAATGCCATATTATATCTAATCAAGTACCAAGAGAAGACAACAGAGAATATGTGAGGAAGACAATATTGAAAAAATATTGGCTGAGAATTTTCCAGAATTAAATATTTAAGTTCTTAAATTGAAAATATCAGGTTCCACAAAGAATTGTTAAAAATGCACATCTAGACATTTTTTAGATACATTTTCAGAAAAAAAGATAAAATATTTAAAAATTTCCCAGAGATAAAAGATTACCCAAGCTGGGCTCGGTGGCTCAGCTTGCAATCCTGTGTCTTGGGAGGCTGAGGTGAGTGAATTGCCTGAGCCTGCGGGTTCGAGACCCGCCTGGGCAACTTGGTGAGACCTCATCTCTACAATAAATAAAAAAATTACCGGGCGTGGAAGCGTGCGCCTGTAGTTCCAGCTATTTGGAAGGCTGAGGCGGAAGGATCGCCAGAGCCCAGCAGGTCGAGGCTGCGGTGGCTGGGAGCAGCCACTGCACTCCAGTATGGGCGACAGAGTGAGACTCCAACTCAAAAAATAAAAAGATTACCCAAAGGAATGACAATTCAACTAACAGTAGATTTACCATCAGCAAAAATAGATAATAGGAAATATACCTTCAAATTGTTGCAGGACAACACCATGTTATAATTTAAATCCTAACTCAACTCTTAATCAAAAATTTTAAAAAGAGTTTTTAATACAAATAGAGTTCGAGATAATTTATTACTCAAAGTTCCTACTAGTTAAAAGACGAACTAAAGAATATATGTTGGTGAGATGGAAATGGAACCAGAAGGAAGACGTAGAATGCCCGAATCAGTGGTGAGAAGCATAACAACAGAGAAAAGATGAACCTTTTGGTAAAACTCAATAAATAGAGATTATAACAACCACCACCAAAATAAATTAAAAACAAGATGAACTAGCATGTTGGATAACAGTAAATGATAAGGAGAATGAGAATGGGGTTAGGGGCTTGGAAAGAAGTTTTCTTGCCCAGAAGGGGGATAGAGATGCTGATTAATTTTAAACTTTTCAAGCAGTCAGTGGTTTACCTTCAATTAAGCAAATTGAAGGTAAACCACTAAAAGAAGAAAAATACAATGCATAACTTTTAAAACAGTAGAAACCAAATGAAACAAAGAAGAATAACTCCAAGAGGAAGCATGATATAGGGAAATTAGAAGAAAATAACCATGGTGTCACCGTCAGGTTAGTGAAGGATCTGAGATTTAATTTTATCCTGCTTACAAGCTAAGAAGTTAGCCTGTTCCTGTTCTGTGGATGCTGCCAGAAGTCATAAGACTCCTGGGCCAGAGACTCTAGTACACATAGTTACCACCATGAGCATCGTGTGTCCTCCAGTTCCCCTGTCCCCCAAGTCCCATGGGAGGACACGGAGGCTTATGTGGGTGTTGCACATGCAGTGAGCCTGTCTTGCGGCTAAGGAATCCGCCTCCTTTATAGCAGGCAGTGAGCCTGTCCTAGGTCCCAAGGTAGAACATGACTTCATCCTGCAAGGACTCTTGGGGCCAATGCAGTGCTGAGAAGTGGCCCAGGGAATGGGCAGCCATGACCTTGCCTTCTTGGCAAATGTAGCAAGAGACGAAGACGCGTGACAGACCCACTGAGAAGTGGCTTTCCAAACAATTATACAACACAAAAGATGACAGAAATACATTCAAACACAACAGCCATTGTAAGGAACAGAAGTAGATCACACACCTTTTTAATGGCAGAAATTGCAAAAATATATGGTTTATTAGAAACACCTACACTATTGCTTGTTCTGTTGGCCTCAGTGCTTTGACCATATTACATTTTGGCAGATGTCTGGCTGCCTGAGTAATTTTAAAGTGTGTGTGTGTGTGTGTGTATGTGTGTGTGTGTGTGTGTGTTGGTGGTGACATGGTGGTATGAGAGTGCAGTCAGTTTCTCTCCTTTATCCTTTGTCAAATCTGTTCACACTTTTGGAACTACAGGGAATGAAAAAAGGCATATGGTACAAATACTCCAAAACAAAGCCAATGCATCAAAATAAATATTAAAAAAATAGTTAAGGCACAAAAACCTCACCCCAACCTCCATTAATTCAGAATAAAGTACAGCATTACTCTGTGGCAAACAGAGCAATCTAGCTGAAAGGAAACACACAAAATCAAATACCTCTACACCGCAGCATGAATGAGCTTCAAGTGAGAAGTTGAAACAGCAAGTGCCAGGAATTCAGAGTAGTGGGACCTGGTTCTGACCTGAAGCCATTGAGAAATAGGTTCTGGATAAAGAGCCCACAGCTTTAGCAGATTCCACGTGAGGGGGGCCCTTGATGCGTGTAACAAGCAAATTGCAGCTAGTGTGAGATGCTGAAATATATATTGTGGGACTTTATTTATTTATTCTTTTTGAGTTGGAGTCTCATTCTGTCGCCCAGACTGGAGTGCAGTGGCCGCTCCCAGCCACCGCAGCCTCGACCTGCTGGGCTCTGGCGATCCTTCCGCCTCAACCTTCCAAGTAGTCAGAATTACAGGCGTGCGCTACCACGCCCAGCTGATTTTTTGATTTATTGTAGAGATGAGGTCTCGCTGCCCAGGCGGGTCTCGAACCCGTGGGCTCAGGCAATCCACTCACTTCAGCCTCCCAAAGGCGTGGGCTTACAGGCTGAGCCACTGAGCCCGGCTTGTGGGACTTTATAAACACAAGGAAGAAACAAGTGTGGAGTGAACCGGGCTGGCTGGGTAACTCATGATCTTGGTGCTAAGGGCTGGGGCCAGAAATCCCACCCCTGGGAAGGCCCGTGTGTTCGCTTCTGCTTCCCACATCTATCAGCAATCCCAACTCTATCTTGCCTCCTGTGAATTACAGGCCAGGGAGTGGGCCTGAGTGTCAAGTTGTGGATGGCCTGAAACACCCATAGTGCCCTTCTGGAAAAGCACAGATGACACACAGTGGGGAGGAGAGCTCTCAAGTTCAGTAAAATGAAGTGCCCAGCCTAAGGTCAGCTAGTGAGGCACAGAGTTGCGACCAGAACCCCCTGTCTCCTGACTCTTTCCAGACACCAGAGTGGGATGCCCTTGCCTGGCTTGCTCTTTCATCCTTTGAGCCTGGCTGCCGGTATGAGGGTGTGCATTTGTGTCTGTGTGTGGTGGGGGGTGATGTGGGGGTGGGGCCTGCGATGAATCTCTCTCCTTTCCCCTCCTTTCTCATCCTCTGTCAAACCCATTCACACCTTTGCAAGACAGATGGGCAAAGAACCTTTGGGGGAAGGGGGCATTACTGTAGAGATGAGGTCCCTGGCTATTTGCACAGGGATCCAGGGCATCTGGTGCCCATGTGACAGGAACTGCTGGAGACGCTCCAGAGCATGTCTGGAGACATTGTGGACACATGTCCCAGGAATACTCCCTTGGGGCTGGGGTGGGGCAACACACCATCTCAGGAGCCCACAACTTCTCACTCACCAGGGCTCCTTGGCAGAGGACTAGAGAGGCGTTTTCAAAAACAACCGCTACAGGGCTGCAGGCCCCTCCCTGCATCTGATTAGCGCCTGGGGTAGTGGGAGGGGACTGGCAGGTGCTGCCTACACAAACGTGTTTTGAAAACCAATGCACAGGCCGGAGAGGTGGATGGGCAGGCAGAGCTGGGTGACCCAGCTTCAGCTCAGAAAGGGTGGTCACAGGCTATGCTTGGTGATGTGTGCCTTGTGGGTGGATTTTTAGAAAAGGTATCAGATTCCGGCATCCTTCTGTGGAGGAAACTTTGCTTTTGGTCTCTGTTCTCCAAACCAGTCACTGCTCTGAGACCTCTTCTGCATCTATTTTTTTCTGATTTTTTTTTAATTTTTAATTTTAAAGATGTGGGGTGCAATTCAGGGTTAGGTATACTAATGATGAAGTGTGAACCCCTTCCTCAGTAGATTTCCACTACTACCAATCCCGCCCCCCATCCCCAGGCAGTCTCCCACTACTGACAATCCTTTTCTTATAGAATTATGATAATTGTTCAAAGTCCGCTTATGAGTGAGAACATGTGATACTCAGTTCTTAGTTTCTGTGATAGATCACTCAGTATTATAGACCCTAAGTCCATCCAAGTTGCTGCAAAGTCCATAATTTTGTCCTCCCTTTTGGTCGCATAATATTCCATTGTGTATATATACCACATTTTAAAAAATCCAGTCCATTTTCGCTGGGCAGCATGGTTGGTTCCATGTTTTTGCTATTGTGAACAACGCTGCAATAAACATACATGTGCAGGTATCTTTTTCATTGAGTGATTTGAGCCTCTCCGGGTATATTTCCAGTAAGGAGATCATGGAGTTATATGTAAGGTCGATTTTTAGATCTTTTAGGAGTTGCCACACTGTTTTCCACAGAGGTTGTACTAGTTTACACTCCCACTAACAGTGTAGAAGTGTTCCCTTTTCAACGCATCCTCTCCAGCATCTGTTGTTTTTTGAGTTTATTGATGATGACCATCCTGACTGGAGTTAGGTGGTATCTCAGTGTGGTTTTAATTTGCATTTCTTTGATGACTAGCGAGGCTGAACATTTTTTCATGTATCTGTTGGCTGCTCGTAATGTCTTCTTTTGAAAACTGTCTCTTTATATATTTTGCCCACTTTGTAATGGGGCTGTTTGTTTTTTTCTTTTTGGCATGTTTGAGTTCCTGGTAGATCCTAGATGTTAGGCCATTGTTAGACATACAGTTGGCAAATATTTTTTTCCCGGTCTGTGGGCTGTCTCCCTGTTCTCTTGATGGTTTCTCTGGCTTTTCAGAAGTTTGTCAGTTTGATGAGGTTCCACTTGCCTATCTTTATTATTATTATTATTATTATTATACAGATGTGGAGTACAATTCAGGATTACAAACAGACTTTGATTATGTAGGCACTCTTGCTGATGAGGTAAGCCCCTCCCTCTCCTAGTAGTTTCCCTCAACTGCCAATACCATCCCCCCCACCCCCTCGCATCTTTGAAACTTGGATTTTGAGTAGGACATCCATGAGGCAAGGCACATCACCAGTGAGTCCTGTCTTTAGTTGACCATTGTCATCCGAGCTTGGACTTGTCACAGTGGGTATGCTTCACAGACACTTCCACTCGCCAGCACAGTGAAGACCCCACTCACCTTCAGAAGGCAATCTCCACTGTACAAGTGGCAAAGTAGACAGGAAAATCCTCAGCAACCTCCTCTATTGTTTCATGTATTTGTCATCCATTAAAGCTTATGCTCCCAAGTTCCTAGGCCTCTTAGAAGCCCATCTCAGCTTGGAAGTTGGGAGTGAGACACGCCAAGACCATGGTCCCCTCTGTCCTGTCAAGAGGAGTGAGAACTTCCAGTACTGGGGGCATGTCATGGCCATGGTCCCCTCTGTCCTCACAAGAGGAGCAAGAGCTCCCCGAACTGGGGATGTGTCACGGTCATGGTCCCCTCTGTCCTCTCAAAAGGAGCAGGTGTTCCCAGTACTGGGGACAAGCCATGGTCATGATCTCCTCTGTCCTCTCACTCACGAGTGCTGGGGATGCCCATGTTCCCCCAGATGTTCCCTCCCATCTTGTCCTACACTTGCGGTAAATCATGTACCTGTTCCTTTTCTACTTGAGTCCAACGACTGCATACACACGTCTCTCTCCTTAAAATGGGAATGGGGTAGGGGAGAGATTTTCACAGAGGGAGGGGACAATAGTCCCAGGAGAGAACTGGAGGTGGCTCCTCTGGGTGACCCTTGTTCCCAGCAAAGACAGATGGTGATGCCGTCGGTTGCTGCTGGATTCTGAAGCCCATGCCAAGCCCACTGCAGGCCAGCTCCTAGTTTAGTTTCATAATAACCTTGTAGAGCTAGGTTCATGGAAATGGCAATGAACCTGTGTGCAATTGCTGCCACACTCTGAAGTACTTTCTCACCATTGCTCATCTCAGGCGGGGAATCCGTAGTTCACAGAGTTCATTTGGTGGGGTGGGGCATAGTCATGTGGAGAGGTGCCAGCTCAGGGTTCAAGACCCCTCTGGAAGCCCAGGCTGGCTGGATGAAGACGTTCTCACCGTCCGCCATCCATGCGACCCAGCAGAAGGCATCGAGGCTGTGGGGTTACTTGAGCCCGAATCCTCAGGCCATCTTCCACGGTCCTGGGGTCTGTCGGTCTGCAGTTGTCTCCATGGCAACTCCTTAACATCTCTCCATGTGGGGCAGCTTCCATCTTGTACACCTGGACCGGTGCAGGCACTGGAGAGATGAGTTGAGGTGAGGACTGGCTTCCTTTCACTTCCTCCCGTAGAGACTGGCTGTGGTTCTGGGGCAGTCAGATGTGGAGGCAACGCTGTGGAAACACTTGCTTGCCTTCGGCTGGGGCATTGGCCTTGGGACAAGCTCGGCAAAATCTTTGAGTGACTGTTTTCTCCTGAGCATCCTGGGGAGGGGCCTCCCTCTCTTGCAGCCTCCCCCACTCACCATTCCTCTCAGGGCAGTGTGCCTGCTTATTTCTGTTCTCTTGCACAGCACCAGGGGAAGAAAGGTGAGTCAACACTCCTGGCATGTGGATACCCCTGACTCAGCGGTAGACAAGTCCTCTCCAGGCTGGGTGTGCTTTCTGTCTCCTTCCTTCTTTCCACCCTTTGCCTGACCCTCCCCTGCCTGGTCCCTTGCATCAAAATGCAGCACTGTAAGACCGACCCAGATGGATTTCTCCTTTGCTATGAGAACATCAGCTTCAGAAAATCAGGTGGGAATTCACATTCTGGAGTCCTAAGACAAGGATTGGAGTCCTGGTCCTAGTGCCTACTGGGTGTAACTTTGAGGGAACACTTAACATGTCTGAGTCTCTGCTTCCTTGGTCATAATAGGGGGAAATAACAGATCCCGCCTCTCAGGGTTATTGTGGCGATCAGTGGAGATTACATGAGGTGTGAGCTGGTACTGTCTACAACATGTAGCACATGGCGTGAGCTGGGCGTCTTGTTGCTCAGACTTGAATTTGCTCCAATGTGGAACAGACAGGCCCAGTGACAAAGGAAGGGAAGAGGAATAAGCCGGCCTTGGTGCCATAGATGAAGCACCCAGCCCCTGAGTCCCTTCCTCCGCCCCTCATTGAGCAAATGGATAAAACCGTGTGGCAGCCAGGGGGACAGATGCCTTGAGACAGAAGAGCCAGGTCTGGTAGCCAGGGACTGGGCCACAAGGGGAGGCACAATTGAATTTCTCCTTCCATCTGACAGTTCGGGAACTGGATGTTACTTTCCAAATGAAAGCAGTTCTGGAAGGTCGTTGGGAACAGTGAATTGTGATTATGCTGGCACATTTTTAATTCTGTCTCATTACAGCTGCTGTTAAGGCTGCATTATAATAATTGCTTTAGTTCTGCTTTGGTATTTTCAGGCTCCTTTAATGTAGCTGTAATCTATGTGTATATTAAAGTAAGCAGAGCCAAAGAGCAGGGGCGGCCTTATTAGGCCAGAAAAACTCATGTTGGGTGGGTGTTTTGGAGACAGGCAGGCGGGGAGGGGGGCGACGGCGGGAGGCCTCAGGACAGCAGGGGGCGTGGAGGCCCTGGCCCCAGTCCCAACGCAGACTCACGCTGTGACTTTGAGCAAGTTGAAGCTGCCGGTCTCAGTTCTCCCATTCGTTAGATGAGTTACAAAGTCTGCCTTGAAGGTGCTTCAGTGTTCTTAGGAGAAAAACTGACTGGCGGAGAGCCAGGGGGCAGGGGCTGCTCACTGACTGGGCCCTGTGGGGTTGCCCGGGCAGAGCCAAGGGGGAGCCTCCCTTGTGGTCCCTGGCAAAGTGGCCAGGCCGGCTCCTGGCAAGGCCCCTCAGCAGATAGATGGCATGCACACTCTCCATCTCCCAGGGACAATTTTGCTCTGATCTTCCATCACTCCCTCCCAGTTTCTGTTTCTTTTTTAAGATTCAGTGTGTTTGAATTGCGGCCACTCTTTGCACAGCTCGTGACACATGATATTTCAGCCACTTGATGGAGGCCTTCTTGCCTTTCTTGACAGCCATGGCATCTTCCTTCTGTCCTTCAAAGGACACTGGGCGTCAGTCTGGAGGGCCGAGTGCCAAGGACCATCCCGGACCCTGCCCCTCCCAGAGTTCTTCTCCTAGCTGTTGTGTGGTAGAGGGATTCATAGCATCCTCACCTCAGTACTATAGGTAAGTATCAGTATCAGCCCCTTTTTGGATGCGCAAACTGAGGCCAGAGGGAGCCCACATGACCAGTGAGTGGCGGAGCCCGGTGTGGAGCCCAGACCATGCAGGGGCAGCCCCTGAGTCAATTGCTGCCTTTAATTCTTCCCCTCAGCCTCGGGTCCTCCTCAAGCGTTGTTGGTCCTCCATATACTTCAGAGCTTGCCACTGGATTCAGACTGGTCTGGGGCTTATGGGAAGATCAGAAGAAGAATCGCAAGCTGCTCTCTGGCCCGGAGAACACAGCTCTGGGCAGACGCGTGAGAGCACAATGGTTGAGGTAGGGGCAAGGGTGACTGTCAGAGCCTTTGAACAAAATGTCCTTTGCCTTGTGACAGCAGCCATTGCCCAGGAAGCCAGAACCAGGAAACGATCTGGTGTCTCTGTGCATCTGCATCTCCCCATGCGCCTGTGCCAGGCACACCCAGATGTCCCCAGAAGGATTTTTGGGCGTCTTCTTCCCATTTCTAAAGGCTTCCGCATGAAGGGGGCTTCCAAGGCTTTCTCGGTGCCTTGCCCATTGCTTCCCAGGGAAAAGAGCATTCCCTGTATCCAGCTGAAGGACAGCTGGCCACAGTGCTCTACATGTGGAATCCCAGTGTCTCAGAGACCTTGAACATCACCCCTCCACTGCAGAAGTTTCTTCTAAGCATCTGACGGAGAAGCATCCGCCCTGGGCTCCCATGCAGGAAGTTGGGTGCCGTCCCACTCCCTCCCTCCACCCCCGACAGCCTGTTTCATGTTTTGAGCAGTCCTAATCATTAAAAAGTTCTTCCTTATTTCGGATCAATGTCTCCCTCCTGATAACTTTCACCAATTAGCCCTGGTCTGATCTCCTGGAATGAATCCTTCTTTTTCATGTGATAGGATTTGGAATGTATGAAGCAGAGGAAGACTTCTCTGGAGTCTTCTCCATCCTTTGACACCCTTAGGTTCTTTTTCTGTTACTTCCATTCAGATATTTTTCAAAAAGAAAAAAATATATCAGAAGGTCCTGGGTTGTCTCCAGAGTAAGCTAAGCTCATGTAACTATTCCCTCTACCATTTTTCTATCATATTTTTGGGGTGACTACCAATATCACATATTGTGCTGGGAGCTAAAGAGTGTCCAGAAGGGAAGACCGGGCCACTGCTCTTGGTTGCAGAGCAGTGGCAATATCAACTGCTAAGTACTGACTGGGGATAAACTACCTCCTCCTCTCTGTATTTTTTTTCTTAATTGGTGTGGTAAATGCACTTATGTGCAGAGTCCTCTCTTGGCTGCAAGAAGAACTGTGGAACTGGCCGCCCACCATGTTATCTCTGTCTCATTCCTGAGTCCCTCCCACACATCTCCCCTCCCACACCACATTCCCCGTCCCCCCACTGCTGTGTCTTTTATCTCTATTCTCGTTTTCCCTTAATTGGCCCATCCAAGAGGTTTCTCCAGTCCTCCTGTTCCTCCTTCTTCCAAGAACAGGGTCTTCACCCCTAAATTCTGCCCTTAATTAGTTAATACAATTTCCCTCCACGACACAGGCTGCTCTCCCCAGAAAAACCAGTGACAGATATGAACAGCATTTGGTCTAATTATTTCTGATATTTCACACAACATATTTGTGAGTTTTTTTGAGGGAGGGGAGTAAGTCAGGAAAATGCTTCTTGTATTAAAAGCACAGCAGGGAGGATCGGGGGGTGGGAGGGGAAGAGTCTGGGGTCTTCTTCTGCCACTGCAACTAGAACTTTGGTGAAATTAGTCCCTCCTGGCCCGAAGACACTCGCACCTCTCTCTACCTGCATGGACCTTGGGGCTGAGAGCCATGCCTGTCCCTTCTTCTGGGGACATGAAGTTCCTGACAGAGCCACCTTTTCTGTTATGATAACAGGCATCTATGCTGGGCGAGGCAACGTGAGAGGCGTAGCACGAGGACTTGGGAGTTGGGCATGGTTGCGATGTCTGTCCTGCCCTTGGCTTGCTCTGTGACCTTGGCATGATGTTTGAATACTCCACATTCCCTCGGCAGTCTAAGGGCTGTGTGTCAGGGCAGAGGAGGAAGTGGGCGATAAGATCTTAGCTTGAACTGCTAGAATAGGCACCTCTCGAGACACGGAATATTGGCTATTGGAGAGTGTATAAATTAGTAGTAGCTCTTGACAAAGAAAATCAATCCAGTATTCCTCTGTCACATTTGCTGTCATCTGTTTATACCCTGCAACTTTTTTTTTTTTTTTGAGTTGGAGTCTCACTCTGTCGCCCAGACTGGAGTACAGTGGCCGCTCCCGGCCACCGCAACCTCGACTTGCTGGGCTCTGGCAATCCTTCCTCCTCAGCCTTCCAAATAGCCGGAATTACAGGCATGCGCTACCACGCCCAGCTGATTTTTTTGATTTATTGTAGAGATGAGGTCTTGCTGCCCAGGCGGGTCTCGAACCCGAGGGCTCAGGCAATCCACTCACCTCAGCCTCCCAAAGGCGCGGGATTACAGGCTGAGCCACCGAACCCGGCTACCCTGCAACTTTTAAGACATGTGTTCAACCACTTCAAAGAGCCCAGGTGCACTTTGGGTATCCAGCAGCGTGTGTTCCATCTCACCAACCGCATTGTATAGGCTCTGACAATTAAGTTCATGAACCATCCTAGAAACAGTGCCACATACCTCATTGCTGAATATCACTATGGTCACCTTCTAAGTCTTCCCTTTGGGAAGCCAGCACCAGGTCCACCTGTCAAAGTAATTTTGGAACTCTTTTTCTGGAATGCCCATCAGAGCTGTCATTGTATTACCTTTGATGTTCTGGATGTCATCAAATGTCTTCTTTCGATAGTTCCTTAATCTTCTGGTAAAGAAAAAAGGCATTGGGAGCAGAACAGATGAGTAGGGATAGTGTTCTAGTAAATTATTTGCACAATGCTGCCAACTTAAGCATATGGTGGCAAGTTCACGAGCTTAATTGTCAGACCCCAACAAAGAATGATGGCAGCTCTGATGACCATTTCAGAAAAAGAGTTCCAAAATTGCTTTGATGAGTGGACTAGGCACTAGTGTCAGTGCATAGCTTCCCAAGGGAAGGACTTCGAAGGTGACCATGGTGATTTTCAGCAATGAAGTATGTAGCTCTTTTTCTAGGATGGTTTGTGAACCTGTTTCTCAGACCTTGTGAAGTTTGTAGCTGAGACTGGAAATCAACTGTGACTTTTCCATACATTCAGGCTGACCACCATGCTTTACCCCAAGTGAATGTTCTATAAATGTTGGTAGGACCAGAAATGCAGCAGGACCCTGAACCTCATGACAGGATCATGGAACGAACCTGGGAGAGGGAGTCAGAATCCTTGGGTTCCCAGCCAGATTCTGTTCCTACTGGGTCTTGTGACCCCAGACAAGTTACTCACTTCTGTAAGACCGTTCACTCACCTCCAAGAGCAGAGAGCTGAATAGAGCTCTGAACTTTGTAGCTCGAATCCCATGGTTAGAAAAGGGGAGTCAGGGTATTTTTAAAACTTCACTGGTGTGGGGAATGGGTGAAGCCCAGGACGAGCCTTAAGCTCCAGGCTTGAGGGATCCTCAGGGTTTCTGCAAACGTCCCCCACCAGGGCTGCCTCTGTGATGTTGTCTCGGGAACCTCTGGCTACGTGGCCACCTGGACACTGTCTTGGTCCTTGTGTATCCTGCCCTTGTCCCGCTCCACCTTCTGTGGATCTGAACATCACCCTGTGGTGAGATCCACTGGCCACCTGTCCGACCATTCCTAGGGGCGGGCTGACTGCGCTTCCAGCAAGCAGGAGAAAGCAGTGGTGGGAGCGCCTCCCCGGGCAGGTGCTGAGAACCTGGGCTCGAGGTCAGCTTCCGTGCGACTCCCAGCTCTACTCTCCAGCCTCACCCTGGCATCTCTCCACTTCCGTTTCCTCACCAGGAAAGTCATGGTGACAATTAAAGGAAAAAAGAAAAAAAGCGTGTAGAGTCCTTAGCACCACGTCTGGCCTCTAAAGCACTCACTGAATGCTCATTGTCATTGTGCTGAATTTATTTGTGGCAAACCCTCATGACCCTTTTCCTCCAATCAGAAGCTTTCTTTGCCAACCTGCTTTAATGGTTTTTTTTTCCTTTGAGGGACTAGAATAATGACATTTAGTCATATCCCTCCCTCTGGTGACCTGAATTCCTTCAGAAATAGACCAGATATCAGACAGAGATTGAAAAAATAGCAACAAACTAGCTTCATCTCTGGTAAAGTTGAGTTAGAAAGAAAGAATTGGGCCCAAGGAGCTCTCTTCTAAATACTCCCCCAATTCTAGGCCTTGAGTTGCTCCGGAGCAAGAGTGAAGATGCTGCCAGGGCACTGGCGGGAGAGAGGTGTGTACTCCACAAATCTTGAACGCCTAACTGCCGGGCGGAGGAGAACAGCTCCTGGGGACAGATGCCTGCTCACCCGGTCGATTGCCGCTCTCTTCAGAGCAGGGGTGACTCACTTGAGGGGCAGAATTGAAAGGGCAGAAGGTCCCTTCTCAGCAGCTTAGCCAGCGTGTATGTTCCCAGTCCCTGGGGTGAGGCAGGGAGACCGGCAGGGAGTGTCCACCACAGCTCTCTGTTGCCAAAACTCTCCTTTCTGGGGGCAGCAACTCCTCCAACGGCAGCAAGTCGTCACCAGAAACTCTTAGGCATTGACTCCTGCAGAAGCTTCCAGAAGTCATTTCCAAAAGTCCTATATGTCTTGCCATAAAACATTCTCTTTTAACATATATTATATATATATAATATATATATATATATATATATAAAATTTAATTTAATTTAATTTTTTTGAGTCGAAGTCTTACTCTGTCACCCAGACTGGAGTGCAGTGGAACAATGATGGCCATTGCAGCCTCTAACTACTGGACTCAGGCAATCCTTCACCTCAACCTTCCAAGTAGCTAGAACTACAGGTGTACACCATAACGCCTGGCTAATTTTTTGATTTATTGTAGAGATGAGATCTCGTCAAGTTGTCCAGTCTGGTCTCAAACCCCTGGGCTCAGGCAATCCTCTCGCCTCTGCCTCCCAAAGTGTGGGATGACAGGCATGAGCCACTGTGCCAGGCTAACATATATTTTTATTGCAAAAATAATACAATGATTGTGACAATTGAAATGTGAAAGGACTATCTATCTAGTGAACGTGGTGAAGAGCCCCTGTGCTCTGTAATCAATGTCCCCTCTCCTCACCAAAGTCCACTAACAGTTTTGTGTTTTACATCAGCCAGGTTCATGAGTAAAGGGGTGGCGAATGCTGCCTCCTACTCTTAATAAGTAGAAATTCCTTTCCATGTGCTTGGGCCAGAGGCTAGGATGTCCTGCCCTGCTTGGTCCACAGTGGGCCCTGGTGTCTGTGCTGCAACCCCCACCCTGCCCGCCTGCAGTGTCGGGGATGTTTGCCTTGGGCTGGACTTCTGCACCTCCAGGGCCGGGTGGAGGTCCCGAGACTCCAAGGGATGGTCAACGTATCTCTGTCCCCATCAGTCGCAGTCCTGGCTGTTCTACGGCCTTGAGTTCAGACCAAGCAGTCTGGGAAGGAGCCTTGCCTTTGGATCCTTGGGGTGGATGTCCTGGCTCTCCATGCAGGTCAGCCTCTGGCTCTTTGATACGCAGTTGGGAGACCTTGACCTGGCCCCACCACCCTGCCCAGGACCTGTCTGCTGCATACCTGGATACTCGGCAACCTCACAGTGGGGATAGTGGACAGCCTGCCTTTCAGCCTTGACCTTGACCTTCCCTGCCTGGCTGTCCCCTGCCCAGCTCGCCTGCCCCTCCTGGAAGGAGCCCTGCATATATTGTGCAATCGAGGCCATGTCGTTTGGTGACATGTTCAGCTGTCACTGCCATGTCCCATGAGACCTTTAACTGTCACTCAGACATGGATCAGTCCCACGAGTCTGCGGTCCTATTTGGCAATTTATTTATTGTCACTAATGCTCTGTCAGAAAAATATTGATGTTTCTTTAAATATGTGATTTTAACAGGCTTTCTCCAGGGAGTTTCTTGTATTATGGGACTCATAGCCCTAATTTTATCTCAAAATGGAACCAGAAAATTGCATGCGTGCTATAGGAACATATTCCACAGGTCACATCCTGGGGCCGCAGAGTGCACCTGCATCTATATGGCAGCAGCCGAGGTCCTGAGAACACCCATGTCAGCCAATGCGTGCGAGGCTGGGCATCCCCTTCCCTCGCTCCCAGTCCTCCCTACAGAGAAATGCCTGATTGCAAACATGTCTGTCTTTTGTTTCAGGGCTTCGCTTCCCTGTCTCATCTCAGACTGGTTTATCTCACGGAACGCCTCTGTAGCATTGTCTGTGCCAGACACAATTCTCAACCTTTCCAAGCATTTGCCTATGAAATACTTAGATAGCCATACAAGGTGGGTGCTGTCAGTCTCTCCATTTTACAGATGGGAAAATTGAGAAAGGGAGAGGTTAATGGCACCACTCAAGGCCACACATGGAGCCAGCCACAGAACTGAGATGGAAGCCCAGGCCGCTGGTGCCAGAGTCTGCGTGCCCACCCCGCTAGGGACACCTTGGCCCGGGGCCCCACTGTGCTGTGGACAGTCTTCTCTTGGACTCAGGCTCTCGGGAGAGTCTTCCTTACTCACCCCACGAGACACTGTGTGTGGCAAGGTGTGCCACCTCTCTGCCGCCCACCCATAGGGTTTTCCCTTCTCGCATCCCTGTCCCTTACCTGGAAGGAAACACTGAACTGTGAAGTAGATTCCGTGTAAATGCAGCTTTTGACGTGTCCCCACGTGAGCTTGTGACAAGAGCCAGCCTCATACCACCCACTTGGCTGTGGCCCGTCATTTACAGTTCTGGGCAAAGATTGCCATCAGCTGCCCCATTCACCATGTTCTCGGCCACCTGTGGCCATTAGTGCTTCTGGGAATCCAGGCAGTGATCTAGTCAGTCTGTTGTGTCCCCTGACATCTGGTGACATCCCCGCCCCTGTCCTTCAGGCACTAGCAGTTTGTGGCATCGTCCTCACTCACAGTCTGTGTCCTTATTTCTCCATTTGGTGGTACCCAGGGACCAAGTGGTTTGGAAAGGTGGGCAGGGGCCTGGGTCAGGACATTCTGCAGGTGAGCAACTGCCCAGTGTCCCAAGCCCGTGCACAACTGATGTGGGGGGGCCCACCTGGGGGTCAGGGAAGATGACCGTGGGGGATTCAGGCTCCCTGGGGCTTGCAAAGCTCATTCTACAGCAGCAGCAGGGCGTGGAGGCAAGGGCCGAGAGTCAGGAGCACAGAGTTCCAGTACTCTAGTACGGGGCATCAGTTTCCTCATCTGTGTCACAAAGAGCCTGGGCGAGGCACTCCAGTTTGGTTTTCTGGGCTCTGGGAACAGAGGGTCGTATGTGGCATGGGGCCCTCGGTGTGATGGGAGGCCAGGAAGTTCCCCACCCGGGATCATTCCCCATGGGGTCGATCAGTTCACTAAATCCAGACCCTGCCACCGTCTGGCCTTGGCTCAAAGTGAGCGGAGATGGGCAGGCGGGAAGATAAAACGGGGACTGGCATTTCAGGTGGCCGGCACTGGCAGTCAGAACCCCAGCTCCTGGTGAGCAATATCCACTCAAGTGACACCTCCACATGTTCCCACCATGCTCCACTCCCTCCTTGCTTGTCCCCAGGTTTCTTAGTCACTTGAGTTTCTACCATGGTGGGGCTTGATGGAGGCTCAAAGGCTGGAGGAGAGGTCCGGATGGCTGAGGGGCAGGACAGGATTGTGGTCCCCTCTGGGTCTCCAGCCTGGTGCCCAGCACATGCACATGGAATTAAAAGGTTGAGTTGGGTGTGGCAGATCCCTGTGACCCCACAAAAAGCAGAGGACAGGAGTAGGCGGAGCCCCTGCACTTCCTGTTGATGAAGACAGTTGACTGCAGGGCGATGTGGGTTCACACAACCCTCCGACGTGAGACTGAGTGACCCGAGGGACGCGCCTGCATGTGGGTCCCCCTACCACACTGGCATCTGCCCTTCCCCTTTCTCCTCTCCTGCCAGCCTCCCCTCCTCCCTGCCGCCCCGCTCTGGCCACTGTCGGGCTCCCTGCCCAGGATGGATTTTTCAGGCTTCATTTAGTGACATAACCATCCCAGTAAAGCATACAAATGGCCCAACTGCGGGTCCTAATGGGCAGTAAACGGTTTTTCACCTCATATCATTTCTTATGGGAAGAAATGGGCTGTGCACACCCCCCGCAGCCCCTCCCCACTGCAGGTGGACTCATCTGCTGGGCTGTCAGTGCTGCTCCAAACCCCACTCACTCATGGGGGTGGGAGCGGCTCAGTTTTGATTAACTGCCCCGTGCGATATTAATTTCCGACAAGAGGCTGGCTTTGCTATCTCTGCAGGAAGAGGAGGGTGGGGGAGGTGTGGGGAGAGGGTAGGTTTTCCGATTGGCTTCAATTCTGGTCCCATCTGTCTGCCCCTGGGTCTTCAGAGGGCTCTGCCCTCCACACAACCCATTCTCCCTGCTTCCTGTGACCCTTGGAGGCATCCCAGACCCTCTGCTTGGTCTTTCCTGCAATCTGTTACCATGTGTGGGGAAGCTCTGTGCTTCTCTCTGTGGGCCATGTGACTGAAAGGGATCTCTGAGCTTTATAGATGAGGAGGCAAAATAACTTTTGAGCTGACTGGGGACTCTGCAAAGCCCAGGAGGGAGGGCATGGTGGCACTGAACTCAGTGTCCCCCTAGCCAAGCTTAAGTCCTGGGCCCAGGAGGGATGGTTCACCTGCAGCTCTGGCCTGTGCTTTTCACACCTGCCCCTGCACCCGCCTCCTGGTCCTGGCCCTGTCCTGCCCAGAATTCTCCAGAGGCTTCCTCTCTATGCTGACCTGGGGCATCTCCTAGGCCTCCAGCCTGGGCCATCTGCTCTTTCTGAGTGTTCACAGCGGACCCTTCTTGAAGCACGCCCAAGGAGCAGGTGCTTGGGGGCAGGCAGGCAAGGGCTGGAAAAGAGCTGGGTGACGACAGGGCCTCCCTTCCCCAGCTGTGGATGCGCCCTGTTCTCTCTGCAGCAAATTCCATCTTCCCTACCTCTTCCCTGCCGACTTCCTCCCAGCTACCTCCTGTGTGCCCCAGAAGGCACAGGAGGCAGCAAGGGTGTGACACTGCAGTCGTCTCTTTCCTTTTCTTCCTCCTGCTGCTGGATCTGCCTCTGTGGTGAAGAGATGTCTTCCATCTATGCTGTACTACCAGCAGAGCTGGGAGAATGTGTCAGTGTGTGGGTCTTCCATTCACGGGTCCAGCTCCTCCGGAGTGGCCTGGATGGCTGTGTGTCCCCTTGGTAAGAGTCCACCTTGCCATGTGGCCAACACAGGGGCAGGGATGGCTGTGTGTCCCATGCAGAGAGACACATACGCATGTGGACCCAAACGTGCATCCGTGCTTGCATTCATTTGGAGTGATGTCCACACGTTTGGCTCCCAGGCACAGAATAAGCATCCCTAGTACTTAAGAGATACTCTGGGTGTGGAGATGCTGGGTTGGGAGGTTAATTGCACTTGAACAAAGGGGATGTCCTTTGAAAATGTCAAGAAGTTCTACAGAAATGTTAGAGCTGGCAGTGACAAAGAATACTCTTCCGAGACCTCTGTTGCTTACAGTGGCAGCAGGCCACACCCCCCACACCTTAGAAAGAACTAAGGAGGGAAGGGAGATGAGTGGTGCCACCCAGCCTGGTGCCAGCCAGCCTGGATGTTTGCAATGGGTTCATTCTGAGCCCGCATTTCTGGGTGAACAAAGACAAGCCAGTGGGTGCTGGGTGGGGGATGGGGTGCAGGCGAGCTGGATCCTGCCAGGATTGCTCCTGAGAGCATCGAAGTTTGGCTTGCAGAGGAGGTGGTGGCTGCCGACCAAGAGCTGAAGGATTTTCTTGGGGAAGAGCAGTCAGCCAACTCCAAGTCACTCAGGGGGCAATGCTGGGACAGATGTAGCCCAGGGCTAGAGGTGGACTTCCTCCGAGCTTTTGACCTTCTCAGTCTTATCAGTTGCCTGGTCTCTCCTGCCACAAAGGAGGGGGCAGGGGCCTGAGCCCAGTTATCGACGATGCTGAGGGATTCTTGCACTGGGAGGAAGGCCCAGGGAGATGTCATTTAGGGCAGCAGTCCCCAATCATTTTGGCATCAGGGACCGGATTTATGGAAGACAATTTTTCCATGAACCGGGGTAGGGGAGTGGAGGCTGGGGGTTGGGGTGGAGGGGTGGCGGGGGGGGAGTGGTGGTGGTTTCAGGATGATTCAAGTGCCTAACATTTATGGTGCATTTTTTTCTATTATTATTATTACATTGCATTATATAATGAGATAATTATATAACTCATCATTTAAAAAAGAGACACAGACGGAAGTGGTAAATAAAATAATGGGCAGGCCACGCGTGGACTAAAATAAGTGTCAGATCAACTGATACTAGATGCAGCTGTACAGTTGTGGAACATCAATTCCTTGCCACTCCCCGAGAGGGTTTTGATATGAGTCTGCACACAATTGATTTATGATGGCCTCTGTGCAGTCAAGCCTCACAGCTCATGTTTACCTGTATTTGCAGTCACTCACCAGCGCTAGCGTTACCGCCTCAGCCCCACCTCAGATCACCAGGTATTAGTCTCATAAGGAGCCACAACCTAGATCTCTCACATGCACAGTTCACACTAGAGTCCACACTCCTATGAGACTCTCATGCCGCTGCTGATAGAAGGCAGAACTCAGGTGGTCATGCGAGAGATGGGGAGTAGCTGTCAATACAGAGGAAGCTTCATTCACTCGCCCACTGCTCACCTCTTGCTGTATGGCCCGGTTCCTAACAGGCCACGGACCAGTTGGGAACTCCTGATTTGGGGGTCTTTCCTACTTTAAGGGACCTGGATTTCTAACCAGTTGTCCTCCAGAGAGGACATTCGCACCCAGCACCACAGACACAAGGAGTTCAGAGAGGCTCTAGACCTTGAGACCTCATGACCTCTTGGAGACCAGAAGACCAAAGCTAAAGGCACGTATGCCCCAGAGCTCAGATCCACATGTCTTCACGATGATGATCCATTAGATGTGTGTGCTCCAAACACAGAAATACAGACATGGAGAAGACAGCAGTACTCTCTGGAGCTCTCTGGGGTTCAGAAGTGCTATCGTGAGCTCCTCCTGCACCCAGCCCATGTGATGTCCTTTCTTCTCTCGTCCCTCTGTATTCTGGTTTCCCTCTCCACCCATCTCACAGAGGACAGGACCACAAAGCCAAGAGAGATGGGGGTGGAGCAACTAAACCCCTGATTGAGGAGACTAAAAGCACGGCAGCGAGAACAAATCTATTGAGAGCCTCCTGCAGATTTTAGACACCTTGATTAATCATAACTTGCTACACATTATTTCCCTATAAACAAACTACTATGTTACTCATATAAACAGCTTTATCTTGACAGCTGCAAAATGTCAGGATTTAATGTAGAATGAGCAGAGATGCGCCATATGTTACCGCTCCAGGCCTGGAACACACTCACGCGTGCGGCATCTTGGCTCCCACCAAAGAGGTGATTGCGAAAGAGGGCTGGGTCTTTGCCTCACTGTGGCTGAGCACCGCCTCCATGCTCCAGTCCCTCTTGCCTGAGCTGCTGTGATGCAGAAGCAATGTGGAAACAGTTGTGTTGCTGTAGTTTTAAAAACTGACTCCAATAAATACAGGTGTACCACACTGGGAAGCCCATGGTTACAGTACATTTTTAAAAAGCCAATACATTGCTGGATTCCTGCTGAGGAGAACTGCCCCTACCTTTGCCAGAATGAAACGCGTACAAAAGATACCAAATAAACAGAACCCCCTATGGAAACAAACAATTAAGAAGCAAGCTAAATGAGAGAGGAAACAGCTGAATGCTCATGCAAGAGAAGTATGTAAAAGGACCTTTCATCTAAGGATGGTTTCATCCCAAAGAGAGAGAAGTTGGAACCCTTTCCCAATAGACTGCCCTCAATCAGGCACCATCAGGACATGTTTTTTCCTAGAGAGGACAGCTTCCAGCCTTATCTCTTTCCTTTTCTCCTCTCCACCTTGGAATCTCCCTTCGGCCCTGATATGGTCCTAATCCAGGTGTTCACTCGTGGACTGTTTGCTTTTGCACTTTGACTGTGGTGTTGAGTCATTGCCTCAGAGACCACATTACTCACAAGACTGAAGATTCTTAATGCTCTGGCTCTTCACAGAAAAAGTCAGCTGACCCCTGCTTTGTGCGTTGAGGTCCCTCCCCTGCATGAGCCCTTGAGGCACATGGATCGAGTCTGGAAGCCCCTCGGGCAGTCCCCTTCTTTGGGGAAGTGCCATCCACACTGGGTGGTTGTGGTGGGTTTGCCAACCACTAGGGGATTGTGGGGTCCCAGCTGGGGGGAGGGGTAGACTTTCTGCCCTGGACTGTGATCGACCAGTGGAATGGGTGGAGTGGGTTTCCCTGGGCAGCAGCTCCCTGAAGTGTCTCTTCCTGCCCAGGGCAACCCCTGACCAGTCTCTTGGCTGGACTTCTGCTTTATGCCTCCCTATCTTAAAGCACTCCAACTACTCTGTTAAAATGCTGAGACTATAGGGCTGTTTCCCCAACTCACTCTGAGCTCCTTGCCGTAAGGGAATCATCTTACTTATCTGTATCCTCAGAGCATAGTGAGGTTGGTGAATGGGAGAAGAATGAAAACCTTATTTTTACCATGGATGTGGTATTTGATTGTTATCATCTTGGTCCCACACTAGCAGTTCCCCAGCCCGACCAGCATCAAGTGGCCCTCTCTGCTCTCATTCTGACTTATTCCCTGGCTCCAGTTTCTGGTCTCTGGTCCTAGGTCCATTCAAGTCCCAGATCTGGGTCCCATTCCTTGGCTGACTCTTCTTCCCCAGGTCTATTCCTCTGCCTTCAGGCACTGAGGTCCTGTCTTGTTATTCTCAGAGTGATTGGAGCTGACAATTCTGCACGGATGCTCAGAGCTCATGACTGGGGCCCAGCTTTTTGATACCAGACAGGGCACCCTTACCCCTCCTTCCCCCAAGGTCCTCGAGGGAGGCATAAAACTTCCAGATGCTTCTTTCCCTCTTGGATTGATTTCCTGGCCTTTTTGGATCTACCTCTAGTCCACACATGAGTCCCAGTTGTCCCGGTCTGGCATATCTTTTTGCTGACCCTCTTACCAGGCACCCTCTGGCAGGAAGGTGGTTTTGCCTCAGTGGCACAAGCAGCCAGGGCAGATGTGTGCACTGAAGGCCATTGTGATCTTCTTCGTGGGAGGGGAGTCTTTAATCTTTTCTGTCTGCAGAGAGGGCACACCCAGCTGACAAGGTCCAGCAGGACCTTTAAAGCTCAGATCCAACAGCTTTCTCTGGAGCCAGATGCATGGGGCCACCTTGGAGGGAGAAGCATTGTGATGCCGTGCAACCTCCCTGGGGAGGAAGATAAATCTCTCTCTGACTGTTCCGTTGCCGCCCACTCTCATGGTGGCCAGAACTTTCAGTGTGCGAGACCCTGTCTGGATGTCAAGAGTCTTCAATGTGGACACTAGCAAATCTCTCTCTTTAATGTCGTTATGCTAGAAGGGTTCCTGGAATGTGTAAAACATCCCACATCTCCATCCTGCTGCTTGGATCAGGAGAGCACTTGGCTTCTCTCCAGTTGGTCAAGTCATCCAAGGAAGCAGATGACCCCACGCTCAGCCCTGTACATCCAAAACACAGAGCCTAATTACACCCATATATGGCTTAATTCTCCAGAGAAAGCCTCCCTCCTGGGCTTCTGACTACTCAGGTCATGGGCAGATGCTGGTCCCTGCTGCCAGAAGCTCCTTTAGGAGCCGTGAGGTCTGAGATGAGTCTGGTGAGTGAGAAGTGAATTGACCGCAGAGGTTGAACAAACCTCCTCAAGTGTTCAGGACAGGTCTGCGCTATCAGATGGGCTGCTGGGTTGTTTCTGCAAACCTTCAGAATGTCCCTTCAAATTCTGAAACTTCTGGTCCATGAGATGCATCTCCAAGACCACCTTCCACACGCAGGATGCCCAGAGCCTTCGTGTGGCCGCATGCCTCATGCTGGACTTGCAGCCCCGGGTCTTGGCACTGTTGACCAAGGGTAGGCAGCAGCCTGGCTTCAGTCACCTGCCTCTGCTTATGGACCCCATTCTGCTCCGGACGTGGACCAGTTCATGTCCCTTGCTCTGTGAGGCTGCTGTGATGGTATTGGAACATAGCCAATCTGAGTGAGATGCTGACTCCAGTCCACCTCCCGTTCCCAGCTCTGAGGGCCTGGAGGACTCTGGTGCGTAGGTTTGCCGTTTCTGTCACTGGCCTTTTCTCTTGTTTTAAGGCCCTGGCTCCAGCACTCAAAAGACTCCTGGGACTTGAAATAGAAATGTCTAAAGGAGGACAAAGCAGTATCCGATCATTCCCAAACAAAGCGACTTCCCCTTGGTGTAGGCCTAAGGTCCAGGGATGCTGTAAGATACAGACTGGGCTTTGAAGAGAGTAACTGAATCATTAACTCCAGCACTCAGCAATGACCTTACCCGGGATGTTGCCATCGTCCACCCTTGATGCGTGTGTGCACCCAGGGGTGTGCGATGACAGAGTGAAAAAGCACAAAGTGAGTTTCCAAGCAGAACGTCCCTGGACTCGGATGACCCATTGGTGAGTGCCGACTCTCACATTCCTCCCCTCTGAGTGCAGAGACAATTGATAACAGCCTCAATTCAGTCTCATGGGGAGAGCTGGGCTCTGGGTGACTGTTGAGAGTTCTGAATTTGCTTTAAAGGGTTTATGGATGCGTGGCCACCTCCTGGTTAGCAAGTCTGATGGAGGTGAGCACAGGCACTAGGAACCCCAAGCCGATGCGTCACCCCTCCCCCATCACCATCTGTCTTGAAATTCACCATTTGCTCATTCCTGGGAGCTGATTTGCCTTCCTGATCAGACTCTCCTTGGACTGACGTTACCACTGATCTTTCTTTCTAATAAAAGAAAGTGAAAATCAGCTCTTTGTATGTTGTTAAACTCACTGCATATGATATCAAGACCTTGGAAAAATAGAAGAAGTGAAAAGACCAAAACACAAAGAGGAGAAAGGAGGAGAAGAGCTTCCTCCTGAATTTTGCTGGAGTTTTCTTGCTACAACTCATGAAAGAATTAAAAGTGACATCATTGGATCTCAGAACCGTTATCTCCTGCATGTTTGTTGCTCAGAGGACAACAATTTCTTTTCCACCTCTAACGTGTGCTTAGGTGTGTGTTTCAGTGTACATGAGTGTGTACACAGAGCTGCACACAGCTCCATGCAGTTTTTTGATGCACAAGGATGTGGTCGACAGTTCTTACCTGTTTCCCCCAAGCTCGCTGGCTCCTTTTATCACTGGTTTTTGGTCCCAATCTGCATTTCTTTTGTCTTTTATTCTTTTAATACTTAATTTGTTGAAATGGGTAATGATTGCACGTGGTGTGAAATTCAAAGCACATAACACTGTGGACTTTGTCTCCCTCCCATATCCCCATCCACTCCTCTCCAGAGGTGACAGCTGTTACCCCTGTAGCCATACATCTGGGGGTCTGGGGGCAGTCAGTCCTTCCTGCTGCCCCGGAGGGCCAGCTGCTTGATTGGGTCCTCATGGCCACTGGAGCTCTCTGCTGTAGCTCATTTCCTTGACGTCTGAACCACAGCTTTGAGCAGATCTGTCCTCTTGGGCCTTGGGTGCCTGAGGAAAGGAACGCTCTTGCTCTGCTTCAAGTCTTCCCAGTGTTGCTCCCCACCCCAAGGGCACTGCAGTTCCATTTGCATTCCTTGGGGTGCCTCCGGTGGTGACTCCGAAGGCCTTGTCCTGGCCTTCCTTCCCGCTGGTCTTAGTGTAGACTGGCAAGTCTGTCTCCATCTCCCTTGGGGGCTTTGACCCCCAGGCTCTGATGGCTCTGCCCACTTGGTCCTTTTGCCACTCCTCTGTGTGTCCCTTTCTGACCTTGCTGGGTCATCGTCTGTCCTCCACACATGGTCCAATCATTTCTTTGTTCCTTTCTGTCCCTATCAACACTTTCATCATGATGACAAAGGTGATGCTCAGGTCTGGAACTTTGTGCTTGACCCTTTGGCTGGACTCCAGATTTTTATTTCCACTGTTCTGGATAGTTCCACCAGGTTGTCCCTGACTAGCTGGAATTCAAGAGCTTGAACCCAGGCTCATGTTCTTCCTCTGACAACATGCCCTGCTCTGACCCTTGGTGTTTCTGGATGTTGTTCCATCATCTCCCAGTCACTCTTTGCCCTTCATGCATTTTCCTCTTTCCCAAGACTGAGCATTTCTTCCCCCATGCTTTCTGCCATTTTCTTTTATTTTAACTCATTCAGTCGCTGTCTCATGTCCAGACCCTCCCTGGCAGCATGTGAACATCAGGGAACCTCTTGCTGGTTCTCCCATGGCGCTCTGCCTTTCTCCCTGTCTACCTGATACATTGTCTTCAAGACAGTAGTCCCAAGTAGGGTTGTGTCAGGCCCTTCCCCTAAACAGAGTTTGGGTTATAAAGCGATGTAAAAATGGAGGCAAAGAGAAAAATACATTTACATGTCAGCCAAGGAGTGTTTTGAGAACAATGCACAGAAATACATTTGTGTAAAAGAAAAAAAGTAAAATGTTCTGTCTGATATCAGCTCATAAATTGTAACAAATACTCTACACCAATGCAAGCTGTTGATAGATGTTAGTAGGATGGATAGGAAGGTATATAGACAGTCTCTGTACTTTTCACTCTGTTTTTCTGTAAACCTAGAACCGCTCTAAAAAATAGACTCTATTAATTGAAAGCAAAGCTCCGCGTGTCTCCCTGTGAGCTCCTTCAAGGCAGATTATGTTTTGCTCGTTTCTTTATCTTCAGCCTGAGGCTTGTCTGGCTTGAGGACATATAAAGGAGATCTTTCAGCTCTTTATGTCGTGAATTCTTCTACAATATTTTAATATGGCAGTGTCAAGAGACAATGTAGTTTAAGTAAAAAAGAGTGAAATGAGAAAGTCTGTGTTTAAATCCTGGCTTCTTTTTTTTTTTTTTACCCAGTATGTCACCTCAGACAAATTATTTAACATCTTGAAGTCTCAAGATTCTTATCTGTAAAATGGGAATAATATCTGTCCATTAGCTTGTTGTACAGATTACGGCAAGAGGTGTACTGGAATGCTGATGCATAATTGTGCTAGTGAGTTAGCAGTGCCTACGGCAACAAAGATTTTCACTCATTTCTTCATCTTCAATACAACATCTGGAACACGTGACCTCTAAGGTCCTCATAGAGTGTCAGCAGTAGCTGGTTTATTATGATGTAAAGTAAAAGTTTTAGTTCTTTATTGCCAGGTGACCTATCAAAGGAACAAATTCTTGATGAAGTTTTATAAAAACAAATGAGTGGTGATTGCTTTCTTGACCAAAAATTGGTAGAAGGTCAGATCCTGAAGAGGGCAGACACAGAGAGCTTTTCACCTTCAGCTACATTGTTTAATACTGTGGAAGAAGCCCTTAAAATGTTGACTGAGTCTGAAAGACTGCTGCATGGTTGTGAGAGTGAGTTATTAGGTCCTAGGGCTGTAGAGACTTTCGCTTAGGTCTTCATCTTAAATAAATCTGGAACATGCAAACTCCAGGGTCACATGGTAGAGGGTCAGGCCTAGAAACGGCTGCATCACCTCCATTCACATGTCATTGGTGAACTCATGTGGCCTGGCCTCTCTTCAGGGTGCCTGGAAGATAGAGTTTCCTGTGTGTTTGGGAAGAGAAAACAGAAGTAAACACAGAGCCCGGTCTCCACACAGTCATCTCAGAAGCCTACAGTTGCAAAAATGATTTTTTTTTCAACTCTATTCTGTGCTGGTGAAAATGAAACTAAGTACTTTTGTTTGAAAATAAAATATTGATTATTTCAAATAGTGGCTGAATTGAAAGACCAAGAATAAAGAGGGTGATCTCCCAGTAATTGAGAGAGAGAGAAGACCAGTTGCTTTTATAATAAATTATTTGAAGTAGGGCTTCAACATTTTAGTGATGATAAAGAAAACCATCTCATTCCCTCTAGCCAATCCTGGTAGAAAATCTTCTCTCAGATGATGGATAAAATGTCAGAAGTGAATATCCATCTCTGTCTGCAAGTTAAAAGTAGAAAATGATGTAATTCTTGCTGAGGAACCAGAGTCCAGAGTCACTTTGAAATGTGGAGCCAGAGAGTAACTTCTCCAAGCTAGAGACATGCACATCATACATATGTGAATTCACTTCCTTCCTGGGGAGGGGTTCAGAAAACAAGTGGGTTGACAGATGACCAGATCATTTTTTCCCCATCTCCAGCCCACATCGTCCAAAGCAAGTACAGAAATCAGCAAGAACATCTTGAGGAACCAAGTGGGCTGGAAACCTTTGGTTTGTTAGAATTTCAATTACTCTTATTATTTGTTTGATTTAGCAAAGATAGCCTAATGTGATGTATAACATTTATGCTAAAATTGTTTTGGTGCTGGATAATCATCTAGCAACTCATTAGGCAATTTCCCTAACAAATATCTGCTATCCGACATGCTGGACCACAGCCCAGGCTGTGGAGGTGCAGGGGTGACCAGAGTGCCAGTAGCGTCCCCACCCTTTGCTCACACACGGGGTCCAGGCACAGCCCCGGGTCCACGGAGCAGCCATACGGTGGTCTCCTCTGCACTCGTGAATGATTTCTCCCGGCTCACTCATCCCCTTCTCCCTCTCATTCATGGTGGAAAGGAGAATCCCAGCTCCCCACTCCCAAACTGTGTCCAGAGAGTGTCATGGAGACTAGTGAATTCCTTTTTTATTTTTATTTTTTTTTAATTAGTAGAGACAAGGTCTCACTATGCTGCCCAGATTGGTCTCGAACTCCTGGACTCAGGCAATCCTCCTGCCTTGGTCTCCCAAAGTGCTAGGATTACAGGCATAAGCCACCAGTCCCAGCCCCTTGTGAGCTCTTTAGTGTGGTGTCTGACTTGTCGTAAACTCCCCGCTTCCTTCCTGATTTCACAGGCTAGGAAAGGGGCTCCCGAGGGCAATGCCGAGCCTTCTGGAGGTCATCAAGGGAAGACGGAGGCCATGAAGCATCACTGAGCATACTTCATGGACCATAGGTCACAGTCATACCTGCTTCCATGTTTCTGTTCATCTTCACAAGGAGCCTGAGGAAGGATGTGCCTTCCTCTCTTTCCAGATGATGTTATCAAGGCTGAAAGAGTTTGGAAGTCTTGCTCAAGGCCACACAGTAGGTGAGAGGGCCACAACTGGGATGAGATACCACATCCACAGAGCTCTGTGTCCCATACTCTTTCTACCATACTCTGCTGCACTTCCCGAGAGCAGGACGGATCATGGTTGAGAGAAGAGGGGGCAGTGGCCACTGCTGGCCCTGTGGATGGTGACATTCCAGAAGGGAGAGGCCTCCTGATACCAGCATGAAGGAGCCTGCGTGTCTGGCCCCTGCGAGTCTCTGCCCCTCCCTGCCCAGTCCCATTCACTCTCTGGCTGGGACTTCTGGGAGGATCTGCAGCTGGCCACCCCACTGGCCCGAAGAGGGACTCCTGCTGCTGATGGTGACCTGGAGTCGTTACCGGGTTTGGATGGAGCTGTGCTGAGCAGAGTAGAAGTTAGTAGTTGTGTCTGGAGGCAGGCAATGCCCAGGAACCCCGATGCATAACCCTGGACCCACCACCTGCCCCCATGGGTGGCACCATAGGAAGGACGTTGGGTTTCTGTCTTGAGGTGGGGAAGGAGGAGGAAGTAAAGGGCCCGGAAGGTGAAGACCTCCAGTGCAGAGGGAACCTAACGTAGACCTCCTATCCTTGGCACAGCACAGGGCAGGTTTTGTTGGCCAAATAAGCCTTTTCTGAAGGACATCTCGTCTTGTTCACCCTCTATGGTCTCCTGCTTAGTCTGCCCCATGCCCAGTCTGTTTCCTCACTGTTCTTCCTATTTCTATAACAGATGGGGGAGGGTGGTCTGAGTTTGAGGAGCCAAAGGGTGAGCACTGGAAAAACGGGGAGCCTGGGATTTCCCAGTGCTTTCACTTTCCTCTGGAGTCTGGCTTGGATTCTGCTGTTCAACTGCCCATGTGCCATGGGGTGGTCAGGTGACCACTTGGCTTTTACCCAGGGAAGGTTCCCTGGATTCCGTCCCTGAGCCCTTGGGGTCTCAGGGTCCAGTGGTTTGCTGTGCCTTGTCCTTACGGAGGCAGACACAGGGGCCCGGGCATTGCTCACTTGATCTCCATGTCTCTTCTGCAGCTGACAGTCCCCTGCAGGGGGAGGTGTCTGCCAAGGGACTCTCGAGGTCTCCCCAATCCCAGGATTTCTTGGGGTTTGAACTTCCTCAAACCTGCACCACAGCCCTTGCACTTATTTGATTTAGACCACATGACTCTCCAAAGCTACAATCGTGTTTTTGTATGAGGGGGGAAACCCCAAAACCTTCATAATTTTTTGGAGGGCAGGCCCCTCGTAGTCCAGGTTTCCCCTGCTAGATAAGTGTTCTAGGAACCTATCAGCATTAGTATACCAGCTAGCATCGTTGCGAGAGGCTGCATTCGGCTTCATGAATATTTTTGGAGATTCTTTCAATGCATTTACCCATTTCATGATGGGTGGTTTACTAGTGCACCTGCCCACACCACACTGAGTGTTCAGCAGATTTTTACCCGAAAACTGCATTACTCCCTTGCTCCACTCTCCCTATTCACCTGATCTTACCCTAAGCAAGTTTTTCTCCCTCCCAGATGAAAAAAGTACTAAAGGGAAATGTTTTGCCAATGTGGAAGAGGTGAAATAAAAAATGACAAAAGCACTAAAAGGCATCCAAATGGATGAGTTCAAAAACCACTTTGAGCGGTGGTTTGAGCATTTGATAGGTGTATTGCATCAAACAGAGAATTCTTTGAAGGTAACTGAAGTTCAAACATGTAAGAACAAATACACAATTTTTTTTTTTGAGTTGGAGTCTCACTCTGTCGCCTAGACTGGAGTACCGTGGTTGCTCCCGGCCACCGCAGCCTCGACCCGCTGGGCTCCGGCGATCCTTCCACCTCAGCCTTCCAAGTAATTGGAATTACAGGCGTACGCTACCACGCCCAGCTAATTTTTTGATTTATTGTCGAGATGAGGTCTCGCCTACCTAGGCGGGTCTCGAACCCACGGGCTCAGGCAATCCACTCACCTCAGCCTCCCAAAGGCGTGAGATTACAGGCTGAGCCACCAAGCCCGGCTAATACACAATTTTTTATACATAGATTTCGGGAGTTTTGGGGGACTCCTCCTTGTCAATTAACCTGTACCTCTCTGGAGTACAGACGGGCAGACAGGTCTCCTAGAAATGCCTGTGGACGTTGTAAGTTCTCTTCTCCTGACTTGGCACTGGCCCGCACCTTTCCCTTCCCCACTGTTGGTTCAGCCTCTCATCTGTTTGCTCTGTCCCTGTGGCCCAGCCAAGGGTCTGTCTCTCCACTTCCAGGCACTGCCACCGTCCTTGGCATATCCAAGCCACCACAGAGTCAGCTGCTGTTGACTTGCCGATTCCATCAAGCTTGATTCAAAATACAGCCAGCACCTGCATGTGGAATTCACTGATATAGGGTCTGGAGTGATCAAAGAGAGCTGTACATGATCCCAATCCTTGGGGAGCCCACAGCCTAGTGAGAACTGGACAGGGACAGTGGTGGCATACGGGAGAGAACAAGGTCATGCAGAGACAATTTTAGTCCTGAATAGTCAGGGATTGTCTTCCAGAATTCTTAGGGTCACACTCCCATGGGCTGTGCTGGGCCTGTCAGACGTGTGGATGTGACCACACAGGACTCTCTGTCTGAAGGAGAAAAGAGAAGTTCATTCTCTGTCCTGGGGTTGGAGATACGGCGCACATCTGCTCTCTCCACTCGTCACAGTGAGGGAGGCATCTGCCACAGGAGTTTTATTAGGACAGAACCATGCTCTGGCACATCTGTGGGCTATGATGGAAGGTGCAGAGGCGGGGAGGCTAGAAGCCCAAGGCCCAGCCCCGCCCTAGCTCAGTTCCATAAAGCCCTGTTCTTTCTGGCCTGGATGGCCTCACCTGGACACGATGTAGTTGCAAAGCCTCCTTCCTGAGGTCCCCCCGACCTGCTGCTGTGGCTTCCCAAGCTCTTCACCCCATGAGCTCCCAACTTCACGTTCAAGGGGGCATCCCAGCTCCAGGCTCCCCGTGTGCCTCTAGCTCCCCCTTCCAGTTGGGAGGGTCCCACTTCCGGCCCTGTGGGAAAGAAGCCAACACATCAACTTCCCCATCTCCTGGGAAGCGGTCTCCTGGGGCTGTCCCTACCTCAGCACTACTCCCTTCCCTCCTCCTGGCACACATGTGCACACGCCAGCCTTCCCCCAGCCGCATCCCCAGAGCCGCAGTGGGGCAGGGAATTGAAACCCATCTTCACATTAAGTAAAGCACCTGCCACAAAATCCCAGCACACCTTTAAAATCCAATTACTGGTGATTTGAAGGGATGTTCTTTTTTAGGACTGGATCCCCGTTTGCTCCATTAGAGTAATTGCAGGTTGACTTGAACAGGCACTGAGCTCCCCGAGGTAGAGCACTGGCAGGGCCCTGTAGGAGCGACCTCCAGGAGAGAGATGACATTGACAGGGGTGAGCCAAGTGTGACTCAGGCATGGCTGCACACTGAGAAAATGCAGGGAAGTGTCTTCGTAGCTTTTTATTGGTCTATGGACTTGCTGTGAACTGTCTCAGGGAGCGAGGTGTGATTGGGGATAGCAGCACCTGCTAGGTGTCTCCAGCAGCACCTGGAGACGGGTGTGTGTGCATATGTGCATGTGTGTGTGCACCTGTGTATATGTGTATGTGGTTAAAAAGGACATGGTCGGGCTCACATGCCCAGAAGAAGGTGCGTTTTTACATTAGCTCTGCATCAGCAGGAAGGCCTGAGAAAAAAACTAGTGTCCTCAGTGACCCTTCTTTGGGGTGGGTCCCTCCACTTCCCCAGATGGGAGGTCCTGGTTTTCAGCCCTGGAGCCCCAGTCCTTCGGCAAGTGGCTTTCCATAGAGGCATGCCTCCCCAGAGAGACTTGATTGGCAATGCTTCATGAAGTATGGAAACCTGGGACATGACAGCCCCTGCTCTTTAAATTGTCAAAGAAGGCGAGGTGCTCTGAACTGCAGCTGCTGGAGTGCAGGGGGACCATGCTTAGAGTAACCTCTGCCTCCATGGATGTTCAGGGAGCATGAAATGGTGACAGAGTGGCCAACAGGTAGGTGGGGCGAGATGACGAATGTGAGCCTAGCAAGCTGTTTTATGGGCAGAGTGTGAGGGTCCTGGGAAAGCAGGTCTGGCTGTGTCGGCCAGGCTGGGTCATGTGCGCTGAGTGCACTGAGCCTCTGTGGGCACACTTGGGGCTGAGCTGCATTCAGGATGTCTCCCCGTGACTCTGTCCCTCGAGGCATGTGGTTGTCTCACCTGGAGGTCCAAGCATTCGTGACTCGGCACTCCCCTGGGCTGAGACTCCACCTGGAGACCTGGACAGCTATCCCAGGGCTGGGGTCACAGGAAGCCAGGAGGCACAAGGGTGGGGACCCGTCTAGCCTTTCCCAATGCGGGGAAGGAGAGTCCTGGACTAGGCTTGGGACAGGAAGGGATATGATACAGATGGACTGAGTCAGCAGCAGAGGCAGACGTTGCTAGGATCTGGGCAAAGAAAGGTGGAAATAGAGGTAAGGGGGTCCCATCCTCAGGAAAGTTTCTCCTAGAGGGCTCTAATTTAGATGCCACAGAGGACTGGGATCAGCCTTGTCCTTGACATGTTCCCTTGGAGCATGAACAGTCTACTCCTCTATCTCATATGACCCCTCCATGGCACTTTTATTCATCCCGATTGTTTTGTAGCCTGACCCTTGATAATCAGTTCTTGGGAAAAGTTATGCAATATTATACAACCAGGGAGTAGGAGGCAGGGGAACTGTCATTCCGCTCTTCCCTTCCTCTAGCCTTCATTTTTAAATATTCACATCTCTTCTCTTTCCTGTGTTTGTGTCAAAGAAGAAGGGAGAAATAAAGCAGGTGGGGAAGGAACAAGAAAGAAAATTGCTGTCCTTGAATGCAATTAGGACAGGGTTTTCCTGGAACAGAGTACTGATTTGCTGAGTGAAGCATCCGAGGAGGTCTAAGGATCAAAATTGGGAATTTGCAGTCAAACAGCGTAGAGAAGAACGCATCTCTCATGACCCCCTCTACCGCCTGCAGGACCTCGGTCTCCAAGCGAGGTTGCTGGTGCCTCCTCCACAGCCAGTGGCTGTAGCTGTGTCTCCCACACCAGCAGGGCATACGGATGCTGAGCCTCGCCAATCCATCTTGCAAAGCTGGGGATTCCACCATTTGGTGCAAGTCTCCTGGACACACTGTCCTCCAGCGTAAATGTACACCAACCCGTGACACTCCTCGATTCATCCTTGGCAATCAGTTGGCCTCTAATGATCACCATTAGCATTCTTATTAGCTCCAGTTCAGAAGCTCCGAACCTGTGGGCCTGTCCCTCCAGTCATCTCTTCACCTATGCCCCATCGAGGCAAGGTTGGGGCCTTAATATTTATGACCGTGAGGCCGATTTCAATTAGTCATGTGGGGAAGGGGAGCTCTGCCCACTCCTTCTCTTTGTCTTCCTCCTCCCCCCTCTCCCTCTGTCCACATGGACTGACGTTTACTCTCCTCTAGCTGTGCTTCTGCTGTGAATACTCAGTCTCACCTACCCACAGGCGTTTCGAAACCCTCCTCACTTCACAGGGGGTAATTAAGACTCAGCATGGGCTGGCCAGGCTCATGTGGACCATGTACCTCTAGGCAGTGAGCTCTTTGAATCTTCAGATCTTAGACTCCATCCTAGCAAACACTCCTAACAGCAGCATAGGTGCTCAGTAAATCTTTGGCTGCACTGGAGACACTTGGACTGTGCTCCCCCTCAGAAATACTCTTGTATTCTTTGGCATTTTCTCTTTAATTCTCAAAGGATCATCATCACCATCATCATCACCACCACCACCACCACCACCAATCGCCATCATCATAGAGCTACATAGGGTCAGGACTCCTGGCAGCAGTGGCTAGTGGAGAAGTCCACGTGAGGGAAGGGAAGTAACCATCCAGGTGGATAGTCCTCTGTATCTGAAGCAGAGCAACCTGCCCTGACATGTCTGTGAAGCTTGACATCACCATCTGGAGGCCTCTTCTCCCCTCCTTAACGTTGTCAGGATGACTAGTTCCTTCTACTCAGTCGCATCTCCACACTCTCTTGCTGTGAAAATGTTCAGAGGACAGAACGCGCTGATGAACATACATTGGAACTGGGTTTGTTTACTTTTGTCTGCCTCCTGTGTGGTGCTGGCGGGTGGTCTCACACCACAAGGATGCTGCCTTTCTCTAGCGGATCCCTCCTGGAGAGTGAACAGGAAAAATGAGACACCTCTCCCCAGTTGCGAGTTCTGCAGAGCTCTCATATTTTTAGCTCCAATTCAAGGACCAAGGACTTAAGTGGGGATGCCCGCCATCTCCCACGCCCAACAGACGATGCCAATGGGGACCCAGATTGGGTTTTCATGAGGCCAGGTGGCTTGGGAACTCCCATTCCTAACGTTGAGCACAACTGCATGCCAGGCAGATCCACAAAGCTCTGGACCTGGACGCTGATGAATTAGGAAAGGGCTGCAGGAACCCACCATGAGGCTCATGCTTCCTGCAGATTCCTGCTGCTCTCCAGGCTTCTCCTGTCCTGACAATCCTACATCACATCAACCTGCAAGGACTTCTCTTCAGCCTAAGAATAGATGACCCAAGAACCCTGACTTCTATGGAGAGCAAGCAAGTTCCCCATTTTCTAGACCTGTGCAAGGAAAATACCCAAGTATAACCTGTACTGAAGGGGGCTGGAGACTAGTTTATCCTGCAGTTAAAATAGCATAGAAGCCAGGTTCGGTGGCTCAGCCTGTAATCCTGAGCCTTGGGAGGCTGAGGTGAGTGGATTGCCTGAGCCCAGGGATTCAAGACACGCCTGGGCAACTTGGTGAGACCTCATCTCTACAATAAATCAAAAATTAGCCGGGCGTGGTAGCACGCGTCTGCAATTCCAACTACTTGGAAGGCTGAGGCGGAAGGATCGCCGGAACCCAGCAGTCGAGGCTGCGGTGGCTGGGAGCGGCCACTGCACTCCGGTCTGGGCGACAGAGTGGGACTCCAACTTAAAAAAAATAGCATAGAATATAGTGCATAATTCTATTTATACAAAAAACATGTATACACATCTTAAGTATGACGTTCACTCAAAAGATGACATTAATCAAATGAATGCTAGTACTTTGCCTGTACTTTGGTTGTCACCATGCAACAGGCAGGACAATCAAAGAAAATGGCAGAAGCGCAGCTGCACAAACATCATACTGTACATGGCTACTGTATTCAATTCATCTTCAAAAAGTCATACAAAGATAACATCACTTAAAATGTGTATACTTTTTATTGCACCCCCATTGAAAGTTCTAGAACAGACTAAGAAGATCTATTGCAGAAAAAGATTAGAAAGTGGCTGCTTTGAGGTGTAGGAGTATGGAAACTGATGGTGAATGGGTCATTAGGGAATTTTTCTGGGGTGATGACAAAGTTATCTGTCTTGATATGGACTTGGGTTACAACAGGGGTATGCATTTTTTAACAGTGTACACACCTGAGATGTATGCATTTTGTCGCATGTAAATGTGACTTCAAATTAAAGGGAATCTGTAACTTATCTTGGCATCTAGTTAATGACATCCACACCAGTGTATTTAGGAAGTGCGCTAATGCCTGCATTTTACTTTGAAATGCATTAAAAGTAGAATGGGGTGACGGATAGGTGAGGGTTGCCTGAATGGATAGAAACATGATCATGCATGAATAAGTCTGGTAAAAATGAGTCCAGCAGTTCGAGGCTGTGATGGCCAGGAGCGGCCACTGCACTCCAGTCTGGGGGACAGAGTGAGACTCCAACTCAAAAAAAAAAATGGACTCTACTAAGGGTCTGGAGTCTTTTCTAGGCAGTGAGAGAATGCCAATGCCTGGCCTGTTCAGATTAGACATGGTAACGGCTCTACCCCTCTGGCTAGCACCTGGCCGACCTGGACCCCTTCACAGGTGTGACCCTTGGAACTGAGTAGTCATGGAGAAGTTATGCTCTCGCTCTTTTTTTTTTTTTTGAGTTAGAGTCTCACTCCATCACCCAGGCTGGAGTGCAGTGGCATGCTCATGGCCACTCTAGTGTCGACCTGCTGGGCTCAGGCGATCCTTGCACCTTAGCCTTCCAAGTAGCCAGAGCTATAGGTGCACGCTACCATGCCTAGCTAATTTTTTTGATTTACTGTAGAGATGAGGGCACGCCAAGTTGCCTAGACTGTTCTTGAACCTGTGGGCTCAGGCAGTCCTCTCACCTCGGTCAACCAAAGTACATGCTCTTACTCTTGACTCAAGTCTAAGGTAAAGTTTAACTTTTTTTTTTTTTGAGTTGGAGTCTCACTCTGTCACCCAGACTGGAGTGCAGCGGCCGCTCCCAGCCACCGCAACCTCGACCTGCTGGGCTCCAGTGATCCTTCCGCCTCCGCCTTTCAAGTAGCTGGAACTACAGGCACGCGCTACTACGCCCGGCTAATTTTTGATTTATTGCAGAGATGAGGGCTCGCCAAGTTGCCCAGGCGGGTCTCGAACCCGCGGGCTCAGGCAATTCACTCACCTCAGCCTCCCAAAGCGCGGGATTACAGGCTGAGCCACTGAGCCCGGCTAAGTTTAACATTTTACATGCAGTTTGCATCTTAGGTTCAAAGTGAGCCTTGATAGACAACCTGAATAATTGTGGACCCTCCCAGCTCAGTCTCTGTAGAGAATTCCATTTTAAAGGATACAGGTAAATATGGACCAAATGGCAATGTAGAAGGAATACTAAACTTGCATCTTTTGTTTAATACAATTCCAGTCCCACAGTGATTGAGAGCTCTTATTTCTCTGTTCAATTAATTTTCGTCTATATTTTACCTTTCTAGAACCTACAAGCTAAACCCCCAAACACTCTCCTTTTGATTTTTCTCCCTTTCCCTTTCTCCATCTTTTCCATTAAAAAAAAAATTACGTGCAGAATCACAGACTTTCTGTCTAAATCCTTTTGCTTTTTCCTGCCTCTAACCTCTCTGCTTCTACTCATCCATTCTTTTGATTGCATCAGAAAAGATCTGAGAAGTTGGCTGAAAATTTCCTTTTAGAGTTTATGAGTGTGTGTTGCAGGGGGTGGGGGGTGGAGGTGGTTGGGAGGGCTGGAGGGAGTTGACGGGGTGAGGGGAGGGAACAGAGGCAGGTCTGGACGATCAGGGGTTAAGGGGCAAGAGAGATGTGATAAACTGATAGGTGAATGCATTTTATCTTTTTTTTAGTTTCTTTTTATGGTTTTGGTTTTCTGTTTCTGAGTCACTTCACTTAGCGTGATGATCTCCAGCTCCATCCATGTTACTGCAAAGGACATGATTTCACTCTTTTTTATGGCTGTATAGTATGCCATGGTGTATGTATACCACATTTTTATTATCCACTGATCAGTTGGTGGGCATTTAGGTTGATTCCACACCTTTGTGATTGTGAATTGGGCTGTGATGAACATGCAGATGCAGCTGTCTTTATTACTTCCTGCTTCAAGTATAGGGGGGTGGTATGTTTCCAATAATTTATCCATTTTCTCTAGATTGCTTAGTTTGTTTGAATAGAGGTGTTCATAATAGTCTTGGATGATCTTTTGAAGCAACCTCTGTGCCTTGAGGTAAATACCTGATAGTGAGATTGCTGGATCAAACCGCCATAGAGGTTTTACTAATTTACACTCCCACCAACGACATATATGCATTCACTTTTCTCTGCATCCACACCAGCATCTACTGTTATTTGATTTTTTAAATAATGACCATTATGACTGATATAAGGTGGTAATTCATTGTGGTTTTGATTTGCATTGCTCTGATGATTAACAATGTTGACCATTTTTTCATATGTTTGTTGGCTATTTGTATATCTTTGTCTGAGAGATGTCTATTCATGTTGTCTACCCACTTTTTAATGGGATTATTTGCTTTATTCCTGTTGATTTGTTTGACTTCATTGTAAATTCTGGATATTTGTCCTTTGTCAGATGTATAGCTTGCAAATATCTTCTCCCATTTTGTAGGTTGCCTGTTTGCTCTGTTGCTTGTTTCTTTTGCTGTGCAGGAGCTTTTTGGTTTAATTAAGCCCCACTTATTTATTTTTGTTTTAGTTGCATTTGCTTTTGGGAATTTAGCCATAAATTCTTTACCTAGGTCAATGTCCATAAGAGTTTTTCCTAGGTTTTCTTCTAGAATTTTTAAGATTTTGAGTCTGATGTTTGAGTCTTTATTCCACCTTGAGTTAATTTTTGTATACAGGGAGAGATAGGGATCAAGTTTCAGTTTTCTGCATGTAGGTATCCAATTTTCCCAGCCTCATTCATTGACTAGAGTGTCCTTTCCCCAGTGTATATTTTTGTCTGCTTTGTCAAAGATCAGTTGATTGTAGGCATTCGGGTTTATTTCTGGATTCTCTATTGGTCCATGTGTCTGCTCTTGTACCAGTACCATGCTATTTTGGTTACTACAGACTTGTAATATAATTTGAAATAGAATAATGTGATGCCTCCAGCTTTGTTCTTTTTGCTTAGGATTGCTTTGGCTATTCTGGCTCTTTTATGGTTTCATAAGAGTTTTAGAATCGTTTTTTCTAATCCTGTGAAAACATGTTGGTAGTTTGATAGGGAATGCACTGAATCTGTAGATTACTTTGGGTAATATGGTCATTTAAAAAATGTTGATTCTTCCAATCCATGTGTTCTCTGCAGTTTCTTTCATCAGAGTTTTGTAGTTCTTCTTGTAGAGCTCTTTTATCTCCTTGGTTAAATATATTCCTAGGTATTTTAGCTTTGGGCCAGCTATTGTAAATAGAATTGAGTTCTTGATTTGATTCTCAGTTTGCCTGTTATTGGTGTATAGCAATGCTACTGATTTATGTGTGTTTTGTATCCTGAAACTTTATCAAATTCATTTATCAAGTCCAGGAGTTTTTTGGAGGAGTCTTTAGGGTTCTCTTGGTATAAGATCACATTGTCAGCATATGGAGATAGTTTGATTTCCTCTTTTCCAATTTGGATTTGCTTATTTCTTTTTCTTGCCTGATTGCTCTGGCTAAGACTTCCAGTACTCTTTTGAAGAGTAATGGTGAAGGTGGGCATCCTTGCCTTGTTCCAGTTCTGAGGGCGAATGTGTTCAACTTTTCTCCATTCAGGATGACATTGGCTGTGGGTTTGTTCTATATAGTTTTTAGTATTTTGAGGCCTTCTATGCCTGTTTCACTGAGGGTTTTTTATCATGGAGGGATGATGGATTTCATTAAACATTTTTTTCTGCATCTATTGAGATGATCATATGATTTTTGTTTTATGTAGTGGATCATGGTTATTGACTGTGTATGTTGAACCACGCTTGCATCCCTGGGATAAAACCCACTAGGTTGTGGTATATTTTCTTAAGTGCTGTTGAATTTGATTTGTTAATATTTTGTTGAGGATTCTTGCATCTATGTTCACAAGGGATATTGGTCTGTAGTTTGTTTTTTTTTTTTCTCATTGCGTCTTTTTTTGACTTTGGTTATCAGAGTGATACTGGCCTTATAGAATGAGTTAGGGAGAATTCTCTTCTCTTCAATCTTGTGGAGTAGATTCAGTAAAATTGGTACTAGTTCTTCTTTGAAAGTCTGGTAGAATTCAGCTGTGAGCTCATCAGATCCTGGACTATTTTGTTGTTGTTGTTGTTGTTGGGATACTTCTGATTACTGTTTCAATGTTGTCACTCATTATTGGTCTGTTCAGAATTTCTATCACTTCCTGATTCAAGGTCGGGAGGGTTGTAGGTTTCCAATAATTTATGCTTTTTTTCTCAATTGTTTAGTTTGTTTGCATAGAGGTGTTCATAATAGTCTTGGATGATCTTTTGAATTTCCATCATATCAGTTGTAATGTTTCCTTTTTCATTTCTGATTAAGTTAATTTGAGTCTTCTCTCTTTGTTTCTTAATTAATATAGCTCATGGTCTATCAATTTTATTTATTTTTTCAAAGAACCAAATTTTTGTTTCATTGATCCTTTGCATTTTTTTATTTCAATTTTTATTTAGTGTTGCTCTGATCTTTGTTAGTTTTTTTCTTCTGCTAGTTTTGGGTTTGGTTTGTCCATGTTTTTCTAGTACCTTGAAGTGTGATGTTAGGTTGTCGATATGTGGTCTTCCAGTTTTATTAATGTAGACCTTAAGCACTATGCGTTTTCCTCTGAGCACAGCTTTGGCTCTTTCCCAGAAGTTTTTACCTTTCTAGTATGTACAAGTTGCCTTTCCCATCACTAAACACTCAATGACTTTTCCTCCTTCCCATCCTTTCTTTACCTTCTCTTATTTTCAGGTGCATTTATTTCCTAGGGTATATTAATTACTCGGTTTCTAGAGAACTTTTTATTCAGTGGTTTCTCTGGGACCACATCATTACAACCCCGACACCAAAATAACCATAAGCAATTGTGGTCCTTTCCTTCTTTCCCAAGAAACCCCAATCAAGAGCATGGAGGTGGCCTTTGAAGAAAAACATCTCTCTCCCCAGGTGTGAGATAATCAGAGTGAGGGCGAAAGTTGTTGCTAAAAGCAAAACATTGATTTGTCTGTCAAATAGTGAACGAGATGAAAAGCCATGACTGGAGAGCTTGACATTTTTTGATCAGGGCTAATGTTCCCTCCACCGACCCTTGTTCCCAGACTTAGTGATCTCATCTCCTGGCTGATGGCGAGGGGAAGGGTGGTGGCAGGTAGTGGGAAGGCCTTGCCTTGCTCATTCCTATGAGTCAGCCTAGGGCCTTGAGCTGAGTGTCTATTTTCAATCTTTCCATGAGGAAATGAAAGCCCTTGGCAGCCTGGAAAACACAAGGAATTGAATGGGACTACCAGAGTTCTGAGTTACTTTTTTCAAGTTGGAGTCTCACTCTGTCGCCCAGGCTGGAGTACAGTGGCATGCTCAAGACCACCGCAGCCTCGACCTGCTGGGCTCAGGCCATCCTTTTTCCTCAGCCTTCCAGGTAGCTGCAACTATAGGAGTGCACTACCATGCCCAGCTAATTTTTAAAAAAATTATTGTAGAGACGAGGTCTGGCTAAGTTGCCCAGGCTGGTCTCAAACCGCTAGACTCAGGCAATCCTCTCGCCTCTGCCTCTCAAAGTGCTGGGATGGCAGGCTTGAGCCACCACGCCTGGCCAAGAGCCCTGAGTTTCTTATCTTGAACCTCTTGATCCTCTCCTCTCATACCTCCATCACTCATTTTCAACTCTGGACCATCTTGCTTTCCTTATTGTAGAGATGGGTTGCAGCTGGTTGCTGCAGGGTGGTAGCTTGGTGCTGGAGAGGCGAAGGTGCTAGGTACTCTGCCCACTGATGAGTCCCAGTTGGAGGGAACCTGTGTCTATACAGCAAAGCACCCAAACTGTAATTGCCCATTACGTGTTTGCCCATGCTATGGGTGGCGACAGGAAAGACCATCCAAGCACAGAAGACAGACACTGGTAGGATGATTAGGCCAAAATAGACAGCTGATATTTAAAACAAAACAAAATACCAGTATATCTTAGAGGGGTACATTAAAAAATATGTTCGAAGCCATTGAGACTGACAGGCCAGAGAAATTCTGTGGTCCCAATCTAGAGACATCACTATTTTGGATCTGATGGGTGAGAAAAGAAAAAATGTGGCTGGGTGGGGTGGACCAGGTGTCTGGACTGAAAGGATTTCTCTTCTTCTGGAAAGAGAAGAGTTTTGAAAGAGCCTCACTAGGGCCGAGGGAAGTAAAACAGGTAAATTAGAAAAGGAAAACTAGAAATGGCAGTAAAAATCCAATTTATATGGTAATCCATGCCAAGCTAACAAGCTACATGAGCACGGCGGGGGCCAGACCACTGATGTATTAATGTCCAGTGTGTGCCCTGACGGTTCCATGCCTGCTCTGGAGAGGATACACTGCAGTCAGAGGGCCTAAGCCAGGTGCAGGGACACCTCTGGGGAAGCCTAGAGGAGCGCATGAAGCTCGGGGTTACTAAAATCCTGGCTGCATGAAAGGCAGGAGTAGGGAGCCATGTCAAGCTGGAGAGTAGCCGTGTCTAGTCTCCACAAGGCTGCACATGGGTGGGCACGGCCACCAGCAGAGCCTTCTGGCTCCAGCCTCTTTCTCTGTCTGGGTCTGTGAGTTGAGGAGGCCAGGGTGACAACAGCTCAGGGCTTCAGGATAGCAGAGCTCATAGGCAACTCATATCGGATCCTGTCACTTATGAGTCGGAGAGGGAGGAGGAGTGAGCTCACTCTGTTTTATCTTTCTATTGGGTCCAGTTCCTTTTCAGGATCTCTGGGTCTGTCTTCTACCCGCTGGGTTCTGGGCCTCCATGGAATCTGCAGCCTCTTTCCACCACTCTTCTGGGCTCCCAGGGACTTCTCAGCCCCACCATGACCCAGCGGCTCAGGCAGCCCTGCCAGCGTTCCTGTCCCAGGCTGCCTCCCTGGCCTTGAGGAACTGAGCCTGTCTGTACACTTCTAGGGAGAGGTTGCCCCGGAGACAGAGGGGGATGAGAAGAGCGAGACAGCCGACTTCTGGAGCCTGGCGGAGCTTGGATCTTCAGTCAGTGTTTATCAGCAACAGCTCTAATGGAGGGAGAGGAGGGGATATTAGCAGCAATTTTCTTCTGCATCTCTTGCTTGTATTTTTCTCCTGGAAGTAAGGGGGGCAGGAAGAAAAAAGGAGCAGCAAAAACAGTTTATGCCACTTGGCAGTGGGCAAAAGGGGAGGGGTTAAGATGCACTCCCTAGGACAACCAGGAGGCAAGAACCCAGAAACCCAACCTAGACTTGGCCGGCCTCCCTTCCTCCTGTCCCTCCACTCCCCAGGAGACTCAGGGCCGGGAGCACCGTGAGGCAAAGGGAGAAAGACCCCAGGACATGGCTGGGGCCAATGCAGGGACGAAGCTCTGATGTCAGTCTGCCTACCTGATGGCCTTGGGTTATGTCTTGACTCTCCCAGACATCTGGGCTGAGTGTGGTGGGGCAGGAGGGGTTCCCTGAGTCCCAGTGATGGCTCATGTTCTCTAATGAGGCTCAATTAGCCTCTCTCTTCTATGTGTAGCCTTTCCACCTTCAAGATGCAGCTCAGATCTCAGCTCCTCTGCAAAGTCTTAGCTGACTGCTCCATCCAGGGATTCCTGTGGCAGTTGTACTTCTTCTGTTCGTTTAGCGATTAATCATGAACTGTCATGTGTTGCTGCTTTCTGCCCCCCCCAACGTCTGGCTAAGTCATCTGCTAACTTTGACCTTGTTTCTGGTCTATCTAGTTATGTTGTAGGCTCTGAAAGGCAAAGACCAGGCCTTTTATGGGTTAGCATCCCCCCCTCCGTTGCCCCAGTGCCCAGAACAGTAAAGATTTTATACATCATGTGAGGACAAGACAGTTGCTGGTTCTGTGCTATAGCCTCCTGGGAGAACCCTCTTCTGAGTGGGGGACCGGCTGCTTCTTAGGGAGACTAGTTTCCTTTTCACTGAGGTGATGGAAAGGAGAATTGGGGTAAGATGGTCTCTTGCGGCATCTCTAGGGTTATATCCTCGGCTAAGAGAGTGCCGGGCTGGCGGCAGGGGCAGGCCTGGCCTGAATGTGCCATCGCCTGCACCCTGTGCCTGGTCCCGTGCACCACACTTCCCAGGGGGAGGCGAGAGCTGCGTGGGCTCGGGCACACTGGCCTTACTGCGACGGCCCCTGTTCCCTAGTGTCCATCATTGAGAGGTGGCGTCATGCTGTGCCTCCCTCCTACCCCCGCCTGTGATCTTCATTCAGGAAGGCAGAGCTGGCCATGCCATAACATTGTATGGAAAGAGGTCCCAGTCAGTAAAACAATTCCGTTGTTAAAAACATAGAAGAAGAAACATTCATGCAATTCCAGATTTCCCAGGAGTGTGAATTTGTGAGCTCCCCAGCACAGAGGTGGGAAAGCTCCTGGTGGAGAGAACCACCCGGCCTGAGTCCACGGAAGGGGACTTCCATGCACCCCTCCAAAGGCCAGCTCAGTCCAGAGGAGCCCAGAGCCCCCACACCCCAGACCCGCCCTGGGAGAGAGCTGCAGAGATGGAGGCTTGCAGACTAGAGGGTGGCCTCGCCCCCATGCTCTTCATACCTCTCTCTCCCTAGGGCACTGTTACTCTTTCCTTGAGAAAATAGACTCTCCTCGCCTCCCTCCTCAAAACATACACACGCACATACATGCGTGAAAACACACACACGCACAGACACACATGCACATACATGCACACACAAGCACAATGCAGACACACACATGCACATACTTGCACGCATGTGTGGAGATACAAACGCATACATGCATATGCGTGTACACGCATGCACAGACAACCATACACATATGCACACAGACGCACATGTGCACACACAGGCACACACTCACATACACATGCAGACACATGTGCACATACACATGTGCACCCACATGCACCCACATGCACAGGCACACACACATGCACAGATACAATGCACTCACACACACACATACAGTCACATGTGCACACACACAAACACATGTGTGCACACACATGCACACACATGTGTGTACATGCACACACTTGCACATGCAACCACACATGCACACGCACACACACTTTTATGTGTGTGCATGAACACATGCATGCACACACATACACACACATGCAGCTGCGTGTGTGTACACACACATCCTTTCTGGGACTTTATCATGTAAGTTGACAGGTTTTGGATCTTCAAGCTGTTGCTTATTGAGTTCAAGCCTGTGTCCCCTGTGAGCATCAGCTGGCTAATTGCATCACAAAATAACGTATAGGTGTGTCTGGAAAGAGGACAGCTAGACCCTGGTGGTGGCTGCTCTGGGGAAGGGATGAGAGGGCTGGGAACCTGGGCAGAACTGAGATCTTTCTGTGCCTCTTGCAGCAGGGACACGTACACGCACTGCCTGTGAAGAGCAGCAACATCAGCCGCAGCTTTCCATCCGCACGTCACCCCCCAAACATGGTACAGGTCAGGAGCAGTAGGGAGGTGTAGTCTGTCACAGCAGGAAGGGAAGGGCGGACATGGGGGTCTCCTTTCAGGCCGTCCTCTGCCCCATGGCCCAGAGTCAACTCTGCCCCATGGGCCCACCAGACACATGCCAGGCGGATTCATTTCTGTCTTCGTTGTATATTCACAGGCTTCTGTTTTCCCTTTTCCTCACTCAGTGTATCTCTGGTAGTGGTGTTTGGTATTGTTGTCTTGGGGTGGACTGGGGATAGTATGAGGCTCCCAGGGAGGCCAGGAATCAAATCTCTTCTGATAAACTTCCTGAGCACAGGATAAATATTTTCTGAGGAGACCATCAAAACTCAAGTTCTTTTTAGGGCTGGGTTTGTTTGGAAGGGCCCCATGCAGGAGATGCAATGTGAGAGCACTCTGAGAAACCCCAAACAGATCCCAACAATCAGTAGCCTTTAGGCAGACAATGACCATGTCACCTTTGGCCCAAGAAAGTAATGCACCATTTTGTCCTTAAGGGAGATGGGCAGGGAACTGGACCCCACCCCACCCATTCACTGTGCTCCTTCCATGCAGAGCCAACTTCTTGGGATGGAAAATAAAGGCATGTTCTTTCTCCTCTAAATGGGCCTTGGACTCACAGCATAGACTGAGCTGGTGTGAGTTAAAGAAAGCAGCTTTCATGTCCCCTCTCCTCTTTTCTAGATCAAGCAGGAAGAAAGGGAATCTTTCCCACACTGAAGCCACTTCTTACCCGCAAGGTCATACTGCATCAGGGCGACCAGACATCCAGCCACAGTTGCCAGGACATGGGATGCTCAGTGCTAAAATCAGGAAAGTTGTGGACAAACTGGGGTAGGTGTGTTGCCCTGGACCTCGCCTTGGTGGCAGAGAAGGAGGGCTTTGCGTCCTTGTAGAAAATTCGACCTCGTGGGATCAAAGGCAGAACAGCAATTCTACCAGGGGTTTCAGTAGATGCGGCAAAGACAGCCTAGACCAACTGTGTCTCGCTGCCCCTCTAGGGTGCATGGGGGAGGGACCCCCCAGGACCTCTGTATTTATGGGCTGAGCTGGCTCATTTTATGTATCTACTTGACTGGACTATGGGTCGTCCCGACATTTGATCAAGTATTATTCTAGGCGTGTCTTTGAGGGTGCTTCTGAATGATCCTAGCCTCTGAACCTATAGACTGAGTAAAGTGGATTGTCTGCCCTCCCCAGCATGGGTGGGCCTTATCTAATCAATTGAAGTTGCTACTAGAACAAAAGAGCCCAGTCAGTGGGAGCTCTGGTGTCTTCCTATCTGCCTGCCTGCCTGGAGCTGGTGTGTTGGTCTTTTCCTGCCCTGGAACTCACATGGAAATGTCTGCCTTTCTTGATCCCAAGCCTGCTGGCTTGTGGACTGAGCTATACATCGGTACTCGGGTCTCCAGCTTGCTGGTTGCAGATCTTGGGACTTCTTGGTCTCCACAGTCCTGTGAGCAATTCCTTGTCATAAATCTAAGATTTTGCTTCTCCAGTGAGCCGTGACTAACACAGGGGCTGGGGGGTATTGCCCCATTGGTGAAAACCAAAGGTTATTGCCATATTGGTAGAAGCCCAGCATTCTAGGGCCAGACTGTTCGGCACAAGACTCTCACTGAGCCTTTTTAAATGCAATCATAAAAATATAATAAAAGTCAACTGTGCGCTTTCATTTCAAATACAGTGCTTGTGTTCAGATGTTAATGGCTAGGTTATAACAAGCTGTTCTTTCTATCAGTAGCATTTTGAAGGGGAGTCTAACTCCCCCCCAAGTAATTTGATGTTCTGGAGAGACTTTGTACAACACAGGCATAGAGTCAGAGACTGTCGTATGGTTTTTCTTAGCATCTTGTATCCCGTTGTGAGCAACTGTAAGTCTAGAATTTCCTTGAAGGCTAAAGTTTTGCTTTGCAAAGTCCAGCAAGTTTTGCATTCAATCTCATAATATTTGTGATTGTTTCAAAATAAGAAATAATTTATTTTATTAATTGGCCAATTGACTTAATTTTTCTCTGAAACATGGCTAAGTAAAATGCTTGCTAAGGAAAATATTCCATATTAATCCTGTGGCCTTGACTAGCTCTCAACACAATCTCCTCTGCCTGTTATGGGGGACGAGGGACAGTGAGAGCATAGGAACTGTCTTGATATGTATTTGACCAAGGCTGGGATCATGAGGGATCATCAAGGACTGTTTGTTAGTGAATCAAGGGGCAGAGTATGATGCTTTTCACATATGTTTGGCATGAAGATATACGCCACTGGGGCTTGTTTCAGTCAGTCTCTTGCTTGCAACTAAGCTCATTTAGCTCTGGCTAATTTAAACAGAAGAGGAAGTTGTTGAACAGATAACAGGTAGCTCGAAGAATTGTCACCACAGATGCATCACTTGCCCATGTGACGCTGCTGGCCCTGATCCTGGACTCTGTGCTGTGTCCATTGTCAACACCTGAACAAGTTTCCCCCAGCGCTGCTGCTTTGCCCCACTGGCTTTTGATCTGCGGTCTGGAAAGGATGCATCCGATTGGCCAAGCCCAGGTCACATGTCACACCTAGGTCTGTTGTTGCCATCATCTTCCCCCTCCAAGCACCCTCCACCTTCTTCTAGTCTGCTGGGGTCCCAGGGGCTGATCCTTATGAACTGCTCTACCCAGACTCTCTTGCCCTCTGTTTCCACTTGGCTGGACCCACAGAAGGTGCCAGCAGGAGACTGGAGGGTGAGAGGAGAGAGAAGCCAGGGTATTCCTACTCCTCCCCACTTCCTTTCACTCAGTTCAGCAGTTCTGGCTGTACCTGCATCCCTCAGAGACCGCAGCTCCCCCAGGGTGGCTCTCTTCTAGGGCTCCAGCTCACTAGACATGAGTGAGTCACTATTTCCTCCTCTCGCCCCTTCCAGACCTGGCCATGGAGGTGGCTTCCCACCATTGTCTGTCAGCACCTCCGCATCCTTCACCCTCTGTTGAGAGGCTTCTTTCCACCCGAAGGCGCCTTCTGCTTCCCATGTTGGCCGAGTTGATGCCTTCGAGGCAAAGAAAACTGGGAAAACAAGTATCTGGCATTTCGGCCCCCATGTGGAAGGCAGGCTCTGTTTTGCAGAAAGACTTGGGAGGAGGGAGATTTCTCAAGCATAGGAAAGGAGCAAAGATGTACGTTATCACCGCTTCTGTTTAGTATTGTGCTGGAGGATCTCACGATTTTAGTAAGGCAGGAAAAGGAAACACAATATGCAAATATTGGAAATGAACAAGTAAAACCGTCTTTATTCACAGATGTCATGATTGTATACATAGACAGTCAGAAGGAATTTGCAACCTATTCAAATTAATAACTAAATTTAACAAGTATCAGTATATACGGGTTGGAATACACAAATATCAATTTCATTTCTACACTAGTAACAAAAACTGGACAGTGAGATTTTTAAAAAGCTGTTTCTGGGAAATATACAATGGTGTGGCTGCTATGGAAAACAGTGTGGAGGTTCCTTAAAAAAATAAAGAATAGACTTGCCATAGGATCCAGCAATTTCACTTCTGGGTATACGTTCAAAAAAATGAAAAACAGGAACTCAAAGAGATAATTACACGCCCATGTTCAATGCAGCACTATTTGCCATAGCTCAAATGTCCATTGACGGGTGAATGGATAAAAAATAAGTGTAGCATAGACATATAGTGGAATATTGTCCAGCATTAAAAAAGAAGAAAATCTTGTCATACGTTACAACATGGGTGCTCTTTGAGGACATGATACTAGGGGAGACGGCAGTCAGTCACAGAAAGACAAGTCCTGCATTAGTGTCCTTATAGGAAGTATCTAAAACAGTCAAACCCACAGAAACAAAATGTAGAATGGTACTGAGAGTGAGGGAAAAGAAGACAGATAGTTATTGTTCAATGGATGTAGGGTTTCAGCTTTGCACGATAAAAATGTCCTAGTGATACATTCCACAGCAATATGTGTATAGTTAGCACACTGTGCTGCCCGTCTAAATATGGCTAATATGGTAACTTTTATGTGTTTCTTACCACATTAAAATTATATTTAGAGTAACATCAAAAGTATCAAATAAATAGAAATAAATTCAATTAAATATACAAAAGACCTCTGCATTGAAAACTGTAAAACATTCATGAGAGAAATTGAAGAAAAGATTTTGAAACTTGCTTAGGGTTTTGGTGATTAAGATGGTAAAGAACTGGTACAAGGAGATACAAAGACCAATCTATGAAACTCAAGAGAGAATTTGGAAATAGATCCACTCCTGTATGATCACAAGACTCAGCAAAGAATCACCAAAATTCAGTGGGAAAAAGATGGTCTTGCTAGTAAATGACGCTGGAGCAATGGATATCCATGTGATTAAAAAATGAGCTTTTCCAGCCGGGCTCGGTGGCTCAGCCTATAATCCCGTGCCTTTGGGAGGCTGAGGTGAGTGGATTGCCTGAGCCCATGGGTTCGAGACCCGCCTGGGCAGCAAGACCTCGTCTCTACAATAAATCAAAAAATCAGCCGGGTGTGGTAGTACGCGCCTGTAATTCCGGCTACTTGGAAGGCCGAGGCTGAAGGATCGCCGGAGCCCAGCAGGTCGAGGCTATGGTGGCTGGGAGCAGCCACTGCACTCCAGTATGGATGACAGAATGAGACTCCAACTCAAAAAAAAAATTAGCTTTTCCTTCTACCTTACATTATACATAAAAATTAATTTTGGTGAATTATAGACATATGTGAAAGATAAAACAACACATCTAGAAGAAATAGAATATCTTTATGAATTTGAGAACATGCAAAAATGTCTTAAAGAGAACACAAAAGTACTAAATATTAATGGAGAGAGTGACACATTGGACTATATTAAAATAAGAGTTTTTTAAAAAATCAGCAGGCATCATTTAGAAAGTAAACAGCCAAGCCACTGACTAAAATAAGATATTAATAATATGTCTGATAAGGACTTCAATTTTTTTAAAAGGGCAAAAGAATTAAACTAGGTATTTTACAAAATAGAATATTCAGATGGCCAATAACCATGTGAGAAGAACTTTCAGATCATTATTTATCAGAGGAAGGTAAATTAAAACCACAATAAGACACTATTAATGACTAACCTGGGAAGGATGGATAAACCCAAGTATTGTTAAGATGGGAAGCAGCTAAACCTTCCTACGGCACATCTCTGATGGAAGTGTAAATTTGTTCAGTCACTTTGGGAAACAGTTTGTCAGTGTCTGCTTAAAAAACTAAACTTCCTCTATTAGGTATTTACCTGAAGGAAATGAAATATGCATGCACTAAAAGAGATATATAAGAATGTTCACATCGCAAGGAACACAGCACAGCAATAAGAAACAGCCCATGATACCAGCACACGACGTGGGTGAATCTTACAGACTTTCTACTGAAAGAAGTAAAAACGAGATTGCACACTGATAGACCCCAAGTATACAAAGCCTGTGTAAAACTAATTTATGGGTACAGGAATCAGAATAGTAGTTAGCTCAAAGGCGTGGGAGTGGGGGAAGTTGATATTTACCAGGAAGGGGCATGAAGGAACTATTTGGAGTGATGGAGATACTCAGTGTCTTGGTCTGGTAGACATATGTAAACATTCTTAAAATGTGCATTTTACTGTACAAAAAGTATACCTCCATCTTATAAAATGAAAAAGAGACTCAGAGGTCAGGTAACAAAAAATGATGAATGTCCTCAGGGTATTGCAAACAGGAATCTTTGTTCTAGCAGAAGGCATGCCGAAAGTGGTGGAGATATTTGGTGAATTGCAGCGCAGTGAGATCCCCTGTCAGTGACCCCGAGGCTGTGCCATCAGAGCCAACTTCCAGGCATGGCCAAGCCTCTGCAGCTGCTTCCCTCACACATTATTTGCTCATGTTCAAGTGCAAACATTGCTGGGGTTGTCAGTGGTCCCCAGAGGAGCCCCTTCCTTCACCCTGAAGCTTCTTTGGGTGCAGGCCCAAGTTGGACAAGGTCCGCAGGCTTGGTCAGAGGTGCATCTGGGATGACATGCAGCCCCAGGTGGTGCTTCAGGCTGGAGTCGCTCAAAATGTGATCCACACGCTGATGCTGACCTATGAGGATATGGTACAGAAATGGAAAGTAAATGTTGGAGAAACCGTTACAGCTATCTGAATGAGTAATCTCATGTCTACTAAATTTGTCCCTATAAAATGTGGCATGTATGCTATATATCTTCCTGTTTTTCTGTTTCACTTATAGTTTGTTTTATTGTATTTTACAAAAATCCTGGACTGCAATGAAGTGGATAATTTTAAGGACAGACACTGGTCCCCCATCACAGGTAGTCTCTAGAGTGTTGTCTTTGACCCACCAAGGGTGTTTCCTGAAGAGACCACGGAAAAGCTCAGACTGGGTTCTGATAAGCCAGTGCTGCTGCTGCCTGTGCTTGGCAATTTTTAGAGACATGGAGCAAAACAGCCTAATTGTGGTTTCCATAGTTACCAGCCACCACTGAGGAGAACATGAGCAGATCTTAAAGGGAAAAGTCACGTGCAGGCAGAAGTCAGAAAGGTGGGGCGGGATGGAAGGAGGGGCCCGGCCTCAGAGGTGTCTGGGCTGGAGAGAGCAGCCACCACTCCATATAGTTGCAGTCCTGGTTGTCTCCATCCTGGGGCAGAGGCCCCCGGGCCCAAGTGATGGCACATCACCATGACAGCCTCCTGAGACAGGCTGACAAGGGGTCTTCAGCACAGTTGAAGGATGTGTGAATGTGTGACCATTCAGGGTCCTACTCACTGGTCCCGTTCCAGCAATGGCTCCAAGAATTCTCCCCTTCCTTCTCCTTCCCTCAAATCCCCTGACTACTCGTCCTCACCCAAAACAGAGCCAGAAATAAGGGACAGGTGGCAGGAAGTTTTCTGTCCCAGCCCCGCCACCATTTGTGCTCAGTTTTGGGGCCTGGATGTCCCCAGGTGAGCCTCTGTTCATCTGTTATCTCTTGGGGCCGATGCTATGGGCCACCCAGCTGCGTCACACGATCATTTGCTGGCTCTTTCACTCACTTCTTGGGGTCAGATAATATAGCGGAGCCCAGCCAGACAGCAGCCCCCACCTTCATGGGGGTGCAGAATTGAATGGGAGAGACAGATAATGAATGCATCAATAGAAACTCTTACGTCAGATAACACATGACGCGTTCTTTCCATTGGTCTCCAGGTGGTGCGTTGGACCAGGCAGCGCAGTGGAGGGGGTAAACACGGTCACACATGGTCTTTAGTGTGTGAGGAGATGTGACAGGCAGAAGTATGGCCACAGAAAGGAGCCTGGGCTTGGCTATGTGGCTCACAGGATCTGCAGAGAGCACCACACTAGCAGGGTCTGTAAGAGTTTGCCAACGGAATGATGTGAGCAGCAGAAATCAAAGCCTTGAAAGTCCCTCCTGGCATGTCTGTGTGTCCTGGGTCCCCCAGAGAGTCCCTCCATATCCACTCAGTTCCAGACTTGATTGGGTTTCCACACACCATCTCTGGGCACACGTCACCCCGTTTTACTGAGCAATTGCTGGGGACACCTGGGTGCCCGCCCTGGGACTCGGCCACAAGACGACTGCTTTTAGCTCTGTTGCTGCTTTTAGCTCCGAGGAGGAGACTAGGAGCCAAGAGAAAGAACGATGTTGCTTTATGAAAATATTTGGATTATGTGAAATAAGAAGCAGTCCCGCCTCAGAATTATAGGCTTGTAAATCACACTGAGGAGAAAGGGGGCCAGGAGACCAGGAGACGCAGGGCAGGAGTTTATAATCTCTCCAGAAGCCCCTGATGGAATTACAGCCTCATAACTCACTGGGGCCTGCTCTTTCCTCCTGCCTAGCCTCAACGCTCACTCAGGGCCTCCAGGAAGGCCGTCTGGGTGCCAGCGAGGGGAGGTTGGCATGGTGGAAGCTGCAGCAGGCCCCGCCAGGCACCCTGAGAAACTTGATGGGAGGTGGTGACGATGATGGCTTATGAGTTAGGTGCTGGTAGCTGTGTATCAGTGTCGGGGACTCTGTGGAGCTATTCCAGGGTGACAAGTTGTTGAGACTAGAAAGACAAGCTGAGCCTTGGGGCCCAAACACCTGGCAGAAGGGGTCCCATGAGCCAGTCACATGCCACAGGGTTCTGTGAGCTGCACAGTAAGTACTCATGGTCTGTTGTATGAATTTCTGTGCACTGGATATGGTAGGAAGAACTTCCTGGTCCAGCTTGGTGGCTCAGCTTGTAATTCCAGCACTTTGGGAGGCTGAGGTGGTGGATTGCCTGAGTCCGTGGGTTTGAGACCCACCCGGGCAACTTGGCTAGAGCTCGCCTCTACAATAAATCAAAAATTAGCCGGAAGTGGTAGCATATGCCTGTAGTTCTGGCTACTTGGAAGGCTGAGGTGGAAGGATCACCGGATCCCAGCAGGTCGAGGCTGGGAGCACGCCACTGCACTCCAGTCTGGGTGACAGAGTGAGACTCCAACTCAAAACAAGAAAAATAAGAAGAAGAACTTCCTTAGATTTCCTCTGCAATGCTCTGGGCCCCACTTTAGATGGGGTGGGGTGGCATGAAGATGCCCTGCTGCTGCTTCTTTGCTGGGGCCATGTCTCCAGTTGACCACTTTACAAAATGGTGGCCACCATCCTCTCCTCAGGGAGCAGACAAGAGCTCATGGGGCCTCAGAAGAGCTCGCAGCCTGAGTGCAGATGGTGTGCTGAGAAGTCTGACATGGATCTTCCCCCAGCTTGGGACGATATGCCCATGGGTGGGAGGAGGTAGCTCCCAATTGCACCCACCTTCCACTCCGGGCCCTAACTGTGACCTCTGTCATGTCCAGGATGAAGAAAAGGCCACAAGAAGTGAATTTCAATGGCAAATCAGAGAACCACTGTTAAACATGGCTGCCTTCATGAGGTGCACTGACCATGGGTCAGACGTTCTACACAGTGTCACACAATCCTCACAACATTTTCCCCAATGATTTCTATTACACAGATGAAGTGGGTGAGGCATAGAGCTGCAGATATACCGGTCTCAAGGCACATATATACAGCCAAGCATGGTATTGGAGAGTTGAATCCAGATCCTTCTGCACATGTGATGATCCCATAAAAAATGCCTGCCTGGCATCTCATCCCTGTGAATGGAAGTTCCTAAAGCTTCGGCTAAGTTCCCTCAATTTCTATTTGTCTCTCCCTGTTTTAGCTTAAAATTGCATCCAATTGCCTATCCCTGTCATCTTCTCTACAATGTCCTTTGCATTTCCAGTACTATGATAATAATCCCTTCATCAGTGAGAGAGAGAGAGAGAGAGAGAGAGAGAGACAGAGAGGGAGACAGAGAGAGGGAGAGAGACCAAGAGAGAGAGAGAAAAAGAGAGGGGCATGTTCAGTGTTGTTGCAGTATAGTACTATCACTAGACTTTGGAATCAGAGAATCAGAGAAACCTGGGCTTCTGTCCAGCTCTGTCACCTCTGTCACTTGCCGTTGTGGGACTGGAGTCATTACTGCTTGAAGCTCCATCTATAAAATGGATATACTAATGGCAACTACTGCAGGCTGGATCTTAGAGATTGAATGAGGCAATGGACATGAGCGATGCCGATATACCAACTCACCTTATAAAAAATCATCTCCCTCAGGAAGTCGTCTGTGGTTGGGGAGGTGATGCCCGTTGGTCACAGGGTGCTGGAAGTCAAGGTTATCAGGGTTACAGTCCCACCCAGCACTGTCTTCTCTTCTTTGCCCCCCCCAGGTATCCTATCAGCACTCTCTTTTCCTAAGGGACCTAGTTGTTCTTTTTTTAATTGATAGATGCCAGCAGACTCTGATCATTTTGATAAGCTTGGATTTGTTATCAGTCTGGTTTCAATACATGACCCCTGTGGGATACCTGGTCTTGGGTCCAGTCTTGTACAGAAAAAAATGGCATCTGGTTCTCCAGCCTGCTCATTTATACATCTAGGACCTGGGTGAGAGCTGTGCTTTTGCAAGTGAAGGCAAATCTCTCAAAGATTCCTTAAGGTTCAAGCATTCAGGGCCCAAGGCCATTCACCCAGCTAGTTCAGGAGATGTTCTGTGGAGTAAGTCATGGCCCGCGGCGTGAGTTCCTACGAGCCAGATGCTGTAGGAAGAACTTCCTCTGATGACCCTGGAAGACCAGAAATGGTATCATCTTACTAGGTGGGTAGGTGTCATCCTGCCAGGAGACAGAGAGAGGGGGAGAGAGAGAGAGAGAGAGAGAGAGAGATCCTATGTCGAGGAAATGTTCATTAAGTGCCGATGTGTCCCCAGGTTATGGATGAAGACTTAGCATGACTGAGTCAGATCAGCCCTAACATCTGCAGAACTGTAGAGGCTGAGTATGAACCAGACCTATTAATCAAATGTCTAACACTTTTTAAAAATTTTTATTTTTATTTTAAAGATATGGGGTACAACTCAGGGTATACAAATGGTCATTGTACAGGTAAAGTGTGGGCCTCACTTCGGTCCCCACGTCACCTGGTTTGAGATCAGATACCCTTATTGTTGTGTGCCCTCCCCCCTCCCCTGGCAGTTTCCCACTACTGTCAATCCCTTTCTTATAGTATTATGATAATTGTAATGTCTAACATTTAATAAGCTTTGTTCTATCCTTGTACTCAGCAAGCATACCTTCATAGCAATAACACTGGGAGAAAAAGTAAAATAGATGGTTTTTATATGCCTGAAAGTTGGCAATAATAAAACTTACTGGACTTCATAATTACTGTGTACCTGTGAGTGTTCAGTTAATGAGCTGACATGATTGCATGAGTAATAAAATAAAGACAATCTATGTTTAAAAAATGGGCATTTATCTAATTACTAATGACTACGTATACAGCATTGGGATCGAAATCAAAGATGTAAGACCTGATCCATTGCCGAGTTGAAGAGACAGGACATAAAAAGATGAAATTTTGAGGAGATAAAATGATCACATATGCATCAGCATTGATTCTGTTAAAGTAAAGGGCTGAGTGGTGCCTTCCAGGCAAGGAGGGGCTGCAACCAACTAGAATAAGGTGCTGATTGAGCAGTGCTGACAAAGAAGGCAAATGGTTACATAGTAACAAGCCCCCCTCGAAAAGTCACCTATGGATTTGAGGAGTCACAGGACACTCGGGCTTGTCCAGCCCTTGGCAACGTCTCCTCCTCAGGGTTGCTTTGATGTCCTTTACTTGTCTCACAGACACTGTAACTTTCAAGGTAAAATAAGGTTTGGTTTCGTTGTGAATCATGGAGAGAAGAAAAAAGACAAAGGCCACAGCTGGTAATGGAAGTCATGGAAAAGTAAAAAGGTGGCAGAACACTGGAGACGCTTGCCAAGAAAATTGCTTTTGATATGACTTTTGTCTTGCTGTAGAATCAATCCAGGGTTGTGAAGGTTTCCATGTTGTCAGTTTCCCTTGTGCCCTACCTCACACCCTCTGACCCACCTTTTTACCCCAGCTGTCGCCATGGCAACCAGCTGGCATATGTGTGTGTGGCCTGACAGCATCTGCTTGGGGACCCTGCATGCCCCTTACCTCCTGCCCCAGGCTCCTCTGCTCCTTTCTCTGAGGGCCCAGGGGGAGACATTCAGCCCTTCCAATGAACTCGCACGGTATAAGGGCACGGATGGCCCACAGGGCAACCTTGAGCAATGGGGAATGAGGCCAGTTCCTAGAGAGACCAAGGGGGTTGAGTCCTAGTTGCCTACAGTGGCGGCCAGCTTGAAATATCCCTTGAATTGGCTTGTCCTCCCTTCTCGACCCTACTCCTGTCCCATGGGACAAGCCACCTGCTCATCAGCCCTTGCTCTAGGCTCTGCTTTGGAGGGGAACTCAGGCTCTAATAATTTTTAGTTATCCATTTCTGTACCTTTTTGGGAAGCTAAGCTCTATCCATACTTGTGCAGGAGGGGGACTCAAAAAAACCCAGAATGTATGTATAAAAATGTGTGTCTTTATTCTTACATGTTTAAATTTCGGTCACCTTTGAAGTACTCTTTTTTTGATGCAATACACCTATTGAGATGCATTCTCCACCGCTCAAAGCAGTTTTTTTTAACTCATCCATTCTGATGCCTTTTAGTGCTTCTGCTGTTTTTTGTTTCACCTTTTCCACATCGGCAAGAGGTTTCTCTTTGAGGACTTTTCATCTGGAGAAACAAACAAAAAAAACGGTCACTTGAAGCAAGATCAGGTGAACAGGGGATAGTGGGGCACGGGGATTATGCGGTCAAAAACTGTTGAATACTCAGAGTGGTGTGGGCAAGTCCGCTAGTAAATCCCCCATCACGAAATGGGCAAACACATTTAAAGAATCTCCCCGCCCCCAAATTCACTGAAGCTGGATGCAGCCTCTCATAACAACACTAGCTGGTACACTGATGCCAATGGGTTCCTAGAATACTTACCTAGCGGGGAAGCCTGTCCTACAAGGGGCCCGCCCTCCAAAAGATAATTCTGCATATTTTTGGGTGCCTCTCATATTTTAAGACTGGGGGAGTTGAGAATTTCTTGTCCCCACTTTACTTCATTCATTTAGGAAACATCTGTGGGGCAGCGACTGTGTGCTGTGTGCTCTCCCGTGACCGAGCACTAGAAAGAGCATGGCAGGGTCTGAGAAGCCTGTGACACAGTCATGGAAGCTACCAGCCTGTGCACTTAGCCAATGTCAAGGCTGCTCTGAGAGCTTCGTGATCCTCGCCTCACTTGGGCCTCACAGCAGCTCTGTGAGGAAGGCGTTATTGTCATTCTCATCTTTACAGGTGAGAAAGCCGAGATTCAGAGATCACTGGGACTTTGCTGGGGTTAAGGACTGGGCACTGAAGGGTGAGTGTGACCTGGGCCATGGTCTACACCATTCCTCTATGAAGACAGTATGTTCAGGGCACGAAAGGCAGATCGGGGCCTGATTGTGGGGTGGAAGTTACAGTTGTCTGCATGGGGCTGCTCACAAGCTCTATCTGTGGCATCTCTGACCTGTGCTGCCCCTGGGAATCCATTAAGCAGAAAGTAAAGCAGGGTGGAGGGAGGAGAAAGCAGGCACATCCAGTTGCAGAGCTGGGCAGTTCAGGGCGGTTGAGGTCCTTTGAGTTGAGGAATGAGTTTCCTAAGGTGGGGGACGTGTTCCCTGTGAATGGGGCAGAGTGCATGTCCCTAGTGACCTGCCAGCTGTCCTCCCAGGCCCTGAGATTGGAGAGGCTTAACCACAGAACGATCTGGGGACTTGAAAGGTGGGGTAGTGGCTGGCCCAGGTCTGGACTCTAATGTGGAACAGGGTAAGAAGACCCCCTCTTCGGGGTGTGTGTACGGAGTGGGGGTGGACATGCCTTCCTCCTCTCCTGTATCTTAGAGGGACCATCAGGTCTTTATTAGAATCATCCAGTATCTTTCCAGGCTTCCCAAGAGGCTGTTGCTTTTGGCCTCCAGGGGCAGCTGCCATCTTGGGTAAGAACATGACCTGTCTTCCTACCAAGTTCTCTCTGCTCTCTGCTTTCCTGTGGACTTGGTCATTGGTCAAAATTAAAGCGCATAGAAAACTATGGAGTATTATTTCCAGCAAGCTTGTTTGGCTGCATCCCTGGATAATAAATGAATACAGAAGCCTCTCCTGGGCACTGTGGGGTGTCAATGCTGAGACTTTCACCGAGGGCTGAAAACTCCTCATGGTGGCAGGTGGCCTGGGACCCAGGCGGGACATGCCCTGCACGGAGTCACCCAAAGCAGGTCCATCCTCACCCTCTCACCCTCCCACGTCTCTCCTCCTGCCCCTCCCTCCTTTCCTGTTCTCTGTGCACTTGCTCCTTCTTTCTTTTTCCTTCTCCTTCTTTTAATTAGTATTCATCTCCTCTCCTTATCTGTTCCAAACCTAGCTCAAGAAAATGAGAAACTTCCACAGAATGATTCATATTGAGTGTAAACAATTAATCATATATTTATTTAAAAAAAAGACTTAGGACTGGGCTCCTGTAACCCCAGCACTCTGGGAGGACTGTTGAGCCCAGAAGTTCAAGACCAGCCTGGGCAACATAGAGAGACCTTGGCCTTACAAACAATTTTTAAAAAATTAGTCAGCTGTGCGGTGGCATATGCCTGTAGTCTCAGCTACTTAGGAGGCTGGAGTGTGAGGATTGCTTGGGCTTAGGAAGTCAAGGCTGCAGTGAGCTACGATTGTGCCACTGCACTCTAGCTTGGGCAGCAGAGTGAGACACTGGCTCAAAAAAACCACAACAAAAAAAGACAGATGAAAAAAGAATAGCTCTCTCCAGTTTAAAGGTGAGATTTCATACATCAGTTGTCAATGACCAGGCTGCCTTTTGGTCAGGTCAAAGCCCTTGCACCCTGTAGCAGTCAGGATAGTCTTGGCTATGCTGCAGGAATAAACAGCCCTCACACCTCACTGACTTCCAGCAGCAAAGGTTTACTTTTCACCCCTACTAGGTACCCAGCGGAGTCATCTGGTGGTTCTACACTGTGTCATCACTGTCCTCACTCTGGGTCCAGGCTGATGGAGTAGCTGCTGTGGAGATCCTTGCAGGTGACTAATGTCACTAGTGCTCATAGTTCATTGGCCCAAAGCCAGTTGCAGACCAACTGGAATTTATTGGGATGGGCAACTGTACTGCCCATTCTGGGGGGGTGGGGAGGTATTGTTGAAGAGTGATGCAACCTCCCAGATATCTCTGTGGGTGGGTCCAGCCTTATTCATGGGCCTTCCATGGTGGTGGATTCCCGCAGCAGCCCTGCAGCCTCCAGCTTGGTGTTCAAGGTGGAAGTTTTGTTAAGACAAAAGTGGGCAGGTATGGAGAAGTGACCTGCTCCCATCTCCATCGACTCTGCTAAGAGCAACTCTTCTAACCCGGGGATAGGTTTTGACTACCACGCTGACTCTTCTTACTTACAAAAGATAGCCACCAGCTGCAACTCAGGAAATTAGGTTGTTTTTGTTTTGTTTTGATTTTTAGTCAGTGTGTCTCACTCTGTTGCCCAGGCTGGAGTGCAGTAGCACAATCATGACTCATCTCAGCCTCAAACTCCTGGGCTCAGGTGTCCATGTAGCTGGAACTACAGGCATGTGCCACCACACTTGGCTAATTATTATTTTTTTATTTTTACAGAGGACACGGTCTTGCTATATTACCCAGGCTGTTCTCAAACTCCTGGGCTCAAGCAATTCTCCTGCCTTGGCCTCCCAAAGTGCTGGGATTACAGGCATGAGCCACTGTGCCAGGCCCAGGGAATTAGTTTTGCAAAGATAGAATATTCATGGGACAAGTGTGCGTGGCCCCCTATGAAAAGGACTGGAGGGAAGTGGGTCACTCCCCACTGTGACGCTGGCTGCTCTCATCCAGGCCTGCTGTCTTGTCCTACCTCCCCAGTCACGATTTACTGAGCACCCTCTCTGTGTGGGACACTGTGCCAAGCTGGGGTGATAAAGTCAGACGACTGTGATGGTCTCTGCCTAGAAGATCCTTATAGTTTAATGCCCCCAAAACATACAAATCTCATAAACTGTGGGCATTTACTTATTTTGCCATGAGTAAATAAGTCATTCATTCTAAATTTGTTATTACCCACTTAGGACAAAAAAGTGCGGCTTGCTACCACGTTCATTTAATTTTACGTAAACACACCCTTCGAGGCTGAAGCAAATATGTTTTTCAATGTGAAAATAAAATGTAAAAACTGTTCTTGGAGCTATTTCTAAACAGAACTTGCTTCTAATCCTAACACGAATTACAAAAAAAGAAAAAAGAAAAGAAAAGAAAGAATGAACAGGGGGAATTACTATATTTTATAATTCTCTTCTTCTTTTTTTTTTATCTTGGAGTAAACACTGTAGCCCCAGCAGCTGGCAAGTGTCCTCAGGTTAAAGGCGGAAGGGTTCAGGCCCCGGGACCGACCCACTCCTGTCTGTATGGTGTTGTTTCTATGACTAGTAGTAACACTGCATACACATATGGTCCTGCACAGCACACTGGGTTCCTTTCACTTTCATTGTCGACATTGGCCTGCCCTGATCTCATGGGCTCCATAGCACAGTGAGAACTCAATTCATTTTATCAATAGGGAAACAAGGGAGAGAGCAGTGGCCTGTTCAAGACTGTGGTGGCCTGTCTGATAGAGTGGGAGCTCACACAGGTGAGGGGGTCTGAGGGCTCAGCAGGAGCATGCGCCCGTGTGGAATGCCAATGCCAACCTTCAAGGTGAGATCCCCGTCCTCACCCAGCCTGCGTCTTCATGTAGGAGACGAGAACATCCTCTTCTGTTCACAACCTGTATTTTGCTTGTGAGTCTGTCTACTAAGGGAGGAGGACAAAACCACCCGGATTGGTTTCACTCCCTTGGGTTGTGCTTGGTCGTGAGGACTCGAAGCCCAGATCCACCCCCAGCACAAGGCCCCCAGCATCAAGGTTCCCATGATGGCACGGGCATGCTTGTCCCATGGCCATCCCAACTGTGCCCAGGGTCTCTGTTCTTAGCTGACTGGGACTTCTCCTTCAGCAGCTCCTGCCATTTCAGGAGGAGTCTCTTATGGAAGATGGGACCATGCAAGGTGGGGACAGGACCCCTGTGGACACATTCCAAGTCACTTCCTGACCTTTCTCTCTGTGGCCACCAGAGGTTGTGTCCTGGTGAACGCCCCCATGGATGCGCTCAGGGCTCTGCTTTGAAGGTTGGAGGTTGGGGACAGGGGGTAGCAGGGAGATGGGGGTGGGATTTCCGAAGCTTCATCATCAGTGGGGGCCCCCAGGGCCTACCTTGGTCTGGCCCACTTCCTCTTTCCTACCCTACTTCTCTCAGCTCCTGCCTCCATATTTCTGTCTGTCCTTCCTTCCTGTTTCCCTCCCTCATGGCTTTGCCTTTGAATAAGGAAAACACTGGGACTTCATGGCGTCCTCCAGCCCAGCCTTCTCCAGCTGCAGATGCAGGGCTCAAGAGGCAGATGGATCTCTGAGCAGTGGGGGCCTCCGATGGACATGTGGGGCAGGCAGAGACCTGCGGGCTTCTCCGCTGCCTCCTCACTGCCAGCCTTTTCCTTCCCTTTCTCTCCCTGTCCCACCCAGAGACACAACTGGGCGCTACATCTTCACCCTCCATCAAAATACCAGGGACAGCGAGGGCCGATGGAATCATCAGCATTGAGGGGTAGCTCACCAAGGAGATCTGATGCAAGGATGGAACGCTTGTGTCCTCCCCGCCTCCCCAGTTCAGTGGGTGAGGGCCTAGAGGGCTGTGTTGAGAGGGATTCCAAGGCTCACCGGGCTCCGCAGGAAAGCGTTCACCTGCTGACAGCACTGACTGGCGGCTGTTCACTCTCTCTAGCCCAAAACGTTGCCACCTGCAGCAGCTGCCTTGCAGCTGGGAACAAGCCTTAAGTGCAAGGGCAGTTGGGCTGAGCCCTCACTGGAAGGAGATGGGACTGTGTCTTTGCACGTCGTGGTGGCTGTCGTCTTCATATGGCCACCTCCCCCACCCCCACCCCCCAGCCAGTCACATAATGAAAGATCCCAAATCCCAAACTGCATTTTAATTATTTTTTAATAAACTTTATTCTATATTACAAATAAGTTTTTTTTTTTGTTCTGAACTGCAAAATAGGAATGCCTTATATTTACATACACAGGTATACAATTAATTATAACAAAGGTACAGAAGCTTGCCTTTACCAAGTTACAACTGGGCTCCAATTTAAATAGCATAGGTTTCCTTTTTAAAAACTTTTTAAACATTTTTTTAAAATCTTACTAGGATACTCTTCTTTAAAAATCAAAACCAGAAAACCCTCTTCTTACAGCGCTCATCCACCTAGATCTGGGCTCATCATAATACTGTTATCTAAAGATACATTTTGCCTTATTCTAACCAAGGGTCAGTGTTCCAGGTGGGAAGCTTTGTTTTGAAACAGAAGCGGGATGGGGCTGGAAGGGGGTGACTGCATCAGACCTGCCCTGCCTCCTTCAGCGATGCCGAGACCCCCACTGCTCCCTCCAAACACCAATCCAGTCATTCCTGTTTGTTTCTCACCTTCCCCTCCATCGCTAAACTCTGGGTCATCTGGCCAGGCCAGAACCCCTGCACCACCTCCCCCACCTCAGTCTGCTGAGCCATTGTCAGCTGTGGTACCCTGGAGTTGCTGGTTGCCACGGCAACTTGGCAGCACCCTGCTCGAAGAGAGGCTGGCCTTACCCACTCAGGGGAGAGGAGGGCAGAGTGATATCCACTCCTCCTCCTGTCTCGGGGTCTGGGGGCCTCGCTTCTTGCTCAGAGCAGCTAACACTTCATGAGGCCCAGGCAGGAGTGGTGGAGGGGCGGGCTGTCCACTCTGAAACTCAACGTCGTGGGTTTCCAAGTGGAAGCAAGATTCTTTGAGGTAAACTAGCTTTTTGTTTTAAAGAACAGAAGGTTTAACAAGCCCGCGAGCTGGGGAGAACATCAGGGAGGGAGAGGGAAGGAGGACAGACAGCACACCTAGCCAGTCCTCGTCCACGCCCTGTGTGGCAGACATCTGTGCGGAAAGCGCTCGTTACTCCTGTCGGGTTGAGTGGTCTCAGTTTCATAGGTGTCCTTTGGATTGCTCTTTCACTGTATCCTCTGTTTTAAATTCTACTGCTGTAAGGGAGCCTTCCAAAATGTGCTTGAGTCAAAAGATCAGATACCAACAAAAGAAGTTCTAATTCCAGATAAAGACACTGCTGGGAGGTAAGCTGCATGGGCCGAGTCCACTTGCTTTTGCGATCTTGGGGGAGGGAGACTCAGTGCCTAGGTGACCCGTCTCTACAGGGTCCCCTGCAGTCTGGGGAACGCCGATAAGGGATATGTAGGATTCAGCAATACTAGGGCCAGTCAGGAGAGCCAAGACCAGACAGAAGCCACAAGGGATGGGAGGGGAGATCAGGGGAGGCCCCCAAAGCAAGATCCCAGCCTATTTGCACCACCTCACCAGCTCTGCCAATGCAAACAGAAAGTTCTTTTCGTTCATTAAGGATTTTGTTCTGTTTAGCTTTACTTTGCTTTCAGGTAGTCACCAGTCTACTCAAGGAATTTAATTGGGACTCTAATGAGTATGTATTACTTTTACAACCAACAAAATCCTATATATTTTAAAACTTGGATACTCCCTCTAATAAAAAAATATTTTATGGAGGAGCAAAAAATGGCAGTTAAAAAAAAAAACACCCTGGTCTTGACTGTCTGAAACTTTTACTGCAGTGGATTACTTTCCAAATGGGAGACTGGCCATGGAGTTCTGCAGTCAAGGGCTCGTCGCCCTCAGAGCACCATACGGAGTAGAAGTCTGCAGGGTGTCCCGCCACTTGGTGTCACCTGGGGTCCCTGTTTCCTGCTCTGGAACACGAGGCTCATGTTTTCTACATGAGGGATAATTGTAGGTCGGGGCGGCAGGAGGCGGGAAGAGAAAAGGTGGCATTGGGGGCCCCGTCTGTCAAAAGTGTCGGGAAGCACTGAGAATCCTAGCAGCCAGGGGGTCTCCAGCAGGGTCACATCAGGGAAGGTCGCAACTCCCTTCCTTAATGACAGGCTCTCTTCACCCTCCTGGAAGTCACAACCATTCCTGGCTCCCTTCTTACTCTCTAACTCTTAAAATATTCAAACCCCAAACAAACAACTATAAAGTTCCCAATAAACAGCCCACAGACTATTCTTCCATCAGGGAGGGGCCAAGGGGTCCCCTGAGAGCTGCCCGAAAAAAGGAGGGAAGAGGCCTTTGATACAGATGGAGTGAGAGGGCCAACCGAGGGGAGGAGGAGCCAGGGCAGTGAGCAGCTTGGGGTGGGGTCTTCTCAGAGGCAGGGCTACTTCCTGGAGGTGAATTATTCACAGAGGTGCTCCTCCAAGGCCTTTCAGAGCTGACTGGGACTGCTGGCCGGGCTCACAGTTCTTGGAAGGGGTGAGGTCCAGGGCCAGGAGCCAGGGGTCTCTGGCCTGCCACCTGCTAGGCACCTCCCTGTGTCTGCCCATCTTTCCCTTCCTTCTTGGTTCTCTGTCAGGCAGAGAGTTTGTTCTTGATTAATAATAATACTGGCCCTTCACTTGGTTCAGCCTTTGACTTCGCGTACCGTGAAGTCAAGGCAACATCTGCTTGGAAAGAAGTCAGATATACACGGAGCTTTCTTTCTGATGTCCCAGCCTGTGGTACTGAGGCCTGCACTCATCACAGCATTCTTCAGAGCCTGGAAACAGCAGCAGAGGGCTGCCTCCTGCACAGGAGGACTTTCAGGGAGTCATTGTAGGGAACCTGCAGGGTCTTGGCTGAATGGGGAAAGGAGCTTTGGGCCAGGTGGGAAAGGGGCAGGAACGATAAGGAATAAACAGCCTCGGGGCAGAGGTTACACATGCAGGGGGACAATGAAGAACGGCAGAGGGGTGGGGAGGTGACACGCTGCGGCTGCAGGAGGAGCACAGCCAGAAGCCAGACATGCAACAGGACCTAGACCCCGGGGACCTCACGGTAGGGGAGCATGGGGCAGCACACAGACGTTAGCCCCGGACAGGGAAGGCGAGCAGCTGGTGCCCGAGGGGCCGACGCCAGAGACCTCTCCCACTGCTTCTCCTGGGAACAGTCCTGGCCAGTCTGCTGCAAACTTTGGAATTTATTTAAAATGATGTCTCCTTTGGGCATGGCCCCACACAAGAGGCCCTTGAGCTCAGGCGCTGGCTGCAAATGCATAGGAGGGAGGATCCAGGGGCCAACTTGGGCTGGGGTGGTGACTACCTTGGCCTGTAGGATACTCGGGAATACTCTGTCCCCAAGTTTAAAAACATATTGAAAGAAGAAGGCAAGAACACATTTTCCCGAGGAAGTAACTGACGTGGCGGTCAGTTTCCTTCTGTGGCACCTGTTGCAGGTACCAAGAAGTATTGGGGCCTCCCCTTATGGGAAGGGACCAAGAAAGGATGCCGGAGGGACCTGTGCTGCCTGGGAGAGGTGACCAGCCTGCAGCTCTCTTCCTCGGCCTCCTCCATGCATTCTTGAAAACTCAGGGCCCCCAGCCTTCAGTCCTTCTCCCCCAAAGTACAAATTCCCCACCTAACGTTGGCAAGTTACTTTGCCTGCTTGGTCTGGTACCGTTTGGAGCCCGGGAAGGCGGGTGCAGGAGGGGAGTAGAAAGGGAGGGTGGGAGGCCGCCTTTCCCTCCCTGCCCCCTGCCCCAGTCACAACAGAATCGTGATCCTGGAAATAAACTCTGACTTACAGAGAGGCCGCTAGGGGCCTCATCTCACTTGGTCCCAAGCAGGACTGAGTTTCCCCAGTCCCTTCTCTCTGGGGCCTGCAAATCGCCTGGATAGCTCCCTGGGGCTCTGCTCTGCCAGGAGGAGATGGAAGGTCCTCAGGGGAATTTGAAAAGAAGATTTTAGGGGAAAGGTCAGCTTTCCGACAACATTGCTTGTCTTCGCTTTTAAACGTATCACTCGTGCATTAAGAATTCAAACGGGAGAAACGGAAAACAAACAGCAAAAGGAAAGATAATTTTTATGAACAAGATGGGTTGTGGCTCTGGGTGACCCGCACTGATACCTCTGTCACCAAGCAGACCCCAGAGACGACAGGCAAATATCCCACCCCGGCAATGAAAGTAAGCTCTGCCCCAAACCCCTCCCAGGAGAAACGAGCAAAGCCAGGAAATAGATCTGTCCTTGTCTCCTCTTTCTCACTGACATGTGTGTTTCTCTGAGGTGTTTGAAGTTTTTCTCATAATAAAAACATGGAAAAAATAAAGTCCTGTACCGCCAAAGTAACAATAACAATAATCATCATCCAGTAAAAAATAAAAGGTTCAGCAGAACTATGATTACAGTCTTTTTCCTGCTTGTTCTTTTTTTTTTCTAACTGTGCAAAACTTAAAAAATAAATCAAAATGCAGTCACTCATCCACACACTTGCACACACAGCTTCCATCTAGCAAATCTGTGTTAAATATGTTCCTGTCTCTCTCCTCCCCAAGCCCTTCATATGTGCAAAAATATTCTGGTGGCCGAGGCACTTCCTCAGCCGGCCCCCACATGCACCCTCTCGGGCCTGCCAGGTCCTGGGACCTCTTGGGAAGAAGGACAGTGATCAAGGCTGGAAGACCCATGCTTCTCCACCTGGCTGTACATTTGCCAGAACCTTTGGTTACATTCCCCTCCTGTGCTTCTCCTCGTCCTGTTAGGTTGTTGGCGTCTCTGCCGTCACGTGTCCTCTGTGATACCTCACAAAGCCCTGCCCTGAGTCGCCGCAGTCCAGTCTCTGCAGGTGACCACCCTGATTTCCTAAGGATAGGCGACCTCTCCTTTGCCCACTAGCTCTCAGCATAGAAAGCAGGCACTGAAGCATCCGGAAACTGCAGGATCAATGAGTGAGCAAGGGGCAAGAGAAAGAAAACTCTTCAAATTATCCTACAAAGAACAAGAAAGTTTTCTGAGCTCTCCACCTACCCCTGGGGCAGACACACACACACTTGCATGCACGCACGCACACACGCACACACTCATGCGTGCACATGCATCCACACACACGCACATGAATTCATATCCAAAGGGGTGAGTGTTCTCAAAAGTACAGGATGCTCTGCGGACTTGGCTGGAAATGGAGCTGCTCCTTCCCCAAGGCAGGCTCATTCTGGGTGAATGACAAGGAGCAAATTCTGATGCTGGGGAGTGAAGGTGAGACCCTGGACTCCTGGGCTTCAGGGTCCCTTTCGAGGACGCTTCCCCAGGTCTCCCACATGGTATAGCTCCGGAAGAGCATTGCCGGGAGACACTGAGCCAGATGGTGCCTAAGGTCTCTTGAAGACGGCAGGTTCCTACAGTCTTCCGTCAGGCTGTCTCTCCCCAGAGCCCCTGCTTGCCTGCATCCATTTCTGAGCATGTATTTGCCTGCCTGCTAGAAGTTGCATCCATAGATGGAAGGATGGATGGAGAGATGGATGCCAGGGCCTGGATTGCATGTCTCTCTTCCCACATTCGTTCAGGCCCATCTGCTCGACAATTCACATCCTTCAGATGTGACGTGCTGGGGACTGGTGCTGGCTGGCATGGTGGTTGTCTCCGTGAGGCTGAGCTTGAGTCAGCTTCTTTCGATGATGACAGCTGAAGAGACGAGGAAGGAAAATGACTGAGACAGCTGAGATGCTGAGACCTTTCCCGAGGAGGTGTGGACAGCCCAGTGACATCATCACCAGCATGACAACGGCACCAGATTCTGACAGGGAGCAGGGGCCAGGCTGTCGGCCCAGGCCTTCACGGGAGTTCTCAGGAAGCATGGAGGGGTGGAGCCATGGGGAACGGCTAGAGGTAGAAGCCCCTGGACGCACTCTGCATTTCATGCTGGCCCTTGGTGAAGGATAACAGGGAGGGTGGAGACAGATGCTTTTTCCAGACAGCACTCAGGGCTCTGGCAAGGGACTGGACCCAGGACTGTGGGCATGATGCATTTGCATTTAGGGTGAATGGAAAACAGATAATTCTGCTTCCAGGATAGGTGCAGCTCTTCCCTTTTCTCTCTTTCCACGTTATATTTCTGCTGCCAGGAGCCGGAGCAGACGGTCAGGAGCATCTCCATGGTGGAAAGTCACTGCTACTCTTTCTCCTGTCTGGCTTTCCCCAGGGGCGGGGTTTGGGCAGGCAGTTCTCTCTGGACACTTGGAAGGGGACAGGAGGCCTCTGGACACAGCCCAGCAGGGGAGAGGCAGCCCCAGGAGCAACTCCCAATGGCTCACAATGCCCCACTCCAGCCTACGCAGGGGGTGTGGCCTTTCTTCTCAACACTGGCCAACCACTGGAGATGGAATTGTGGAAGATAGAGCTAGGCAGTGCCTTCCCAGTGAGGAGAACACTGAGCTCATTGTCTCTTCCCGAGGCCAAGGTTTGGGCCAAAGTAGGCAATCCTCATGTGGAAGATGTAGTCACAGCACAGAAATGTCCTCTGTCCCTAGATCCTCATCCTTATCTGGAGTCAGAAGCAGCTGGGAGAGACCTTCTCTTGATAGCCTCTGGTTGGCTCCTTTGCCGTGAGCCTGGCCATCCCTGGATCCACTGAGGGTCAGTGGCTTGGTCCACTTGAGTTGGCAGAGGAACTGGAAGAGAAGAGAGCCAGGAAGGAGGGAGAAACAGAAAGAGGCAGAGAGGTGGGGGCAGGAGAGACAGCACTGCTCAGGGGATGCTGCTGATGCCAGTCGGAACTTGCACTTGGTAAAGATGATCTAGACTGAGGCACGGCTTGGTGTGTCCCCCCCAGGGCAACCCTGGAAGGACAGTTCTCAGCTGTCTAAGCTCATGAGGGTTATGACTTGCTCTAGTTTGTAGGCCAGTTTCTGCTTCCCACACTGGTCATCGTGGTCCAGAGGTCCAAGGATCTGTGGAGGGGCCGAGACAGGGAGGTTACTAGTGCACATGTGTACGACTGTGTTCTCAGGGTCACACAGACAGCACAGACATGATCAAATGCTAGGAAGACACAGGCCCCTGCAGAGGTATGTTGACTCGGCTGGGTGGGTCGGCAGCCTGGGAGGCATGGGTGAGGAGGGGGGGTGGCACTTAGGCCTGGGTTGTGGCATGTGGGCACCTACAAGGCAGTGAGTGCAGGACACCGGCACACATAGCAGCCTGTCTGCACCGCCAGTGAATGTTGGCTGCCAGGGCAGAAGCTTTGTTGAAGATGCCAGTGTCAGGATGCTACAGGGACTTGCAGGTCAGCCAGCAGTAGACAGTTCCACGTCCAGTGGCAAAGTGTGGCACTCAGGGATGAACAGGAATATGATTTCACAGATATTAAGACAACCCATGCCTCCTTCCCCAAAAGGAAAACCTTCCCACCTGCTCCTGAGGTCTAAAATTCCACACTTAGAAAATCATTTGGTTTAACTTTGCCTATTAAAACACAAGTATCCCTAGAAGAGCAAGACTGTAAGCCCTCCTGGTCACTACGATCCAGTGGATGACGTTCACCAGAGCCTGTTCTGAGGGCAGGCAGTTGGTGGAAGACAGGGGCAGCCGGAATTGTGGCACATGCGGAATTGAGTGAAGTTTTGCTGGCTTCCAGCTGGGTGACATGGGACCAAACGTCACCTCTCTGACCCTCAGTTTCCTCATCTGTAAAATGCAGGGTTGACTCATCTATCTCTGGGGAAAGGACAAGTTGGATAATATCTCTGAGTTGAGGGGGGAGGCACGCTTCATCAGTAAGGGTGCCTGTTCTCAAGCCAGGTAAAGTGAGGACCAAAGAGAAGCCCAGACTGTCCCTGTACAATGATCATTTGTATACTTTAACCTGAATTATACCCCACATCTTTAAAATAAAATGAAAATTAAAAAAGTTTTTCAATAATATCTTTGGCAGCACATTCATATTGTCCTGTTTGTATTATGAATATAATCTTTATTTCATAATTTACTCATGAGTGAATGAATAAATATTTCAGTTAATTAAAAAAAAAATCTGTGAGTACCACACCCTTAGCACAAGGCCTTGTCCACAAGAGACACTGGGCAGACAGGGGGCATCTTCTGGTGCTGGGATCTAAGGGGAGGGGAGGGTGAAGAGGCTAAGAGGAGGCTGAAGGCTCAAGGGAGGCTCCTGGTGCTTTGGATTTCACAAGCCAATTAATGCGTCTTTAAGTGGGAAGATCAGGATGGAGCTGGCCAACCTCTGAGCTGGCAGTGAACCATGGTTCATGGGCACCGTCACCTCATAAAGAAGGGATGTTTTGACACCAGGAATGTACCACTATACCAAGAGACAGTCCTCTCCAAGATGAGGCCATTACAACTCCACATAGTGCACTCCACATCACCTTTATTCTCTATCACATTGCCACCGATGGGTGGAATCTTTGCCCTGCACCACTACTGGCCTACACACTGGCATCTGGGGTCCCCCCCAAAGGACTCACCGCTGACCCCGGTTCCATTGTCCCTTGACTTGAGGGTCACAGAACGACCCTGTCCATGGCCTGTGAGGGCTACCTCTTTAGCCCGGGGTACCCCTCCACTCTCTGAGTGCTGAGGCCATGAGGAAGCAGGGAGCCTGGGGTGCTGTCCCCAGCTCCTCTCCCCCCTTACACTCAGAGAAGGTGGCCCTGCTACTATCTGCGGGGGACGGGACCCTGAGCCCACTGCTTTAAGCCTGCATAGCCAAGAACAACCCCATAATCCCTTTGTACTGGCCAGAAAGAAGGCAGCATCTATAGTGGTGGCTGCTGCAGGTGGGCTTTTACAACCAGGGAAGACACTAACTAGAAGCACATTCTGTTCTGCCTGTTTCATTTCTAACCCATTTCATTTCTGCTGTCTTCTGTTTTATCCAGTTCTCACTATTCCACACCGTACCATATAGCCTGCCCGTGGGAGCAGGGAGGTGCTTGTTTAAAGAGAATTAGATCAGGGAGAGAAACAGAAAAAATATAAGAAAGAAATCATGGGGAGAAAACAAGCATAAAAAAGAGAAAGAAGCAGATACGGCTTCAGACATCTGTGAAAAACAGGGATTTGTGCAGCCCTGATGGAATGGGGGTCTTCTAGCGGTCATGTCTGAAGCCCAGCCCCAGGTACTGGTGGTAGCTACCCCAGCACAGGAGGGGGCATGCGCGGGGTGCTCCTGCACATGAGCCTGCAGGGCTGACCCTGGCCTAGGCCCCCACCTCCCGATGGCTTGGGCAGGACAGGCTCACCTCCTCGCTGTATTTGCCCACATAGGAGAAGATCTCCGAGAGCGCACTCATGGTGTTGAACTCGTTCATGTGCATCCGGGACTGCTCGGCCAGATACGCATTCATGTCCTGGTCGCTGATGGCCGGCATCTTCCCGATGTCTGAGTAATACCTGCAGGGGGTGTGGGGAGAAGCTGGAGTCCTGCATGTGGAGCCAAGAGGAGGGAGAAATCCCCAGCACCGTGTGGGATCTGACTTGTGCTCCAGGTAGCGAATGCCTGCGCTGGGACCACTGGGGACCACGGTGGCTGCTCTCCCACTTGGGCTTCTGGGTGTGGCCCAGTAGAGCCCTCTGTGGCCCTGAGGCAAGGGGCACACATATGGGGGTGCCTACGCTATTGTCAGAGGGCTGATGGGAGAACATCCAGGAGTCACAGGGGCCCTACCTCACACACCCCTGGGCTCCCAGCTACCACTCAGAGTGGTCCAGACTGTCTCAGTTCCTCTAATGCTCCCGCCCACAGACACAAGAGGTCCCTTCCAGCAGGGCCTGAAGGCTCCTCCCTAATGTCTTCTGTTCTCTGGGGGCTAAACGGGAGGGTTGGAGCGGAGGCTGTTCGGGAGAGACAGGCAGAAGGCAATCAGTCACTGTCACTTGCAGCTGTGCACTGCTGTCAACTGGTTAATTAGATGCCAGCATTTACATTTTTAATTTCTGCAATCTGACATTTTATGCACCAAGCTCTAACTCCTCTGCCAGAGGGGAATGGTGGCGTTTCCTAATGAAAAACTGAAAGGCCTCAGTGCCCGAAAGACAGCCGCTTGTCACCCTCTCCAGGACACTTGTGGGCCGGTGGGCTGCATGAAAAAGAAAGGGAGGTGTCCACAGACCCAGGAGGTTGCAAGGCTCAGTGCAGCCCACATGACCTCCCTGTGGCTGCCACACTGGAGGAAGCATGCTGGGAGGAGGGGGTAGTCTTCAGGGTGGGGTCTGGGGTGAGGGAAGGGGGCCCTAAGTGTAAGGAGAGGCAGAGTCGTGTAAGTGCTGGTGAGAGGGATGGGCCCCGAGTGCCTGAATTCAAAGCTGCATCAGAGGCTTGGAGCAGTCTCACCTCCTACCCCTGTCCTGCGTCTCTCCCTCACGGCTCCAATGGAATGTGTCAGCCCTGTTGCTTCTTGCCCTCCTCCTGTCCCTGTGGGTGCCCAGGAGCTAGGCAAAAGCTGGTAGAGGTGCCTCCCTGCGTGGTCCCCACCATCACTCCAGGGCCTGCATGGGACGATGGCTCAGTTTGCTGCCAGAGTACTCTGGTGAGGGCCGGACAGCTGCCCTGCTCTGGGCCACAGCCATGCAGGGATGGCAGACCAAGGGAGGGGAATGAGACCTGTGCTCTCTGGAAAGGGAATGAGGGGACACCAATGGCCCACACTGGATGCTGTGAAAACTGCCTCACTGAACTCATGGCATTTTGCCCAGCAAGAGGTCCTGGCCTGTGTCACACCGCTGAGACAGGCAACGAGGACAAGTGCCTAGCAATGTGGCCTTTCTCAATACAGCAGGGTGGCAGGACGTGGCCACCCTGACCCCGGTTTCATTTGGACCTCCACCCTTCACAACCTTCCTCCTTCCCCACCCCCTCCCGTTTCCAGAGCCATCGGGGCCTCGGTCCCTGTCCTGTCTCAACATGGCTCCTTTGCTTCATCAGCAGAAGAGCCTGCTCTCTCCAAGACCCAGGCCACACCCAAAACACCTCCTGAGGCATCTCAGCACGCAGGTCTCTGAGGAACTTAATGACATTCCAGGTATAATGTTCCAGCAAGAGACCCAATTCACTGCTGCTCTTTCTGGAAGGCAGTAAATGATGGTGTTCCACTTTATGGCGGGAGACCAGAGGTCTCAGTGGCAGCTCCCCACCTTGCCTTTCCCAAGGAGATTTGTGTCATCATCCCCTCTGGGATCCCACACCTGCCAGGCCAAGGTTATCCTCACAGAACAGCCATGAGCAAATGACATCGTTCGGTACCATGGCCAGCAGCCAGCTCAAAAAAAGAAAAAAAGAAAAAACGAGAACACAGCTGGGTCCAAAGCTTCCTCCGGACAGGTGTACTCTATCACCTGTTGGCAGAGATTCTGGCCAGGATAGAAAACCCAGGCTCCCATGGAGGGTCCATAACTGTCATCAGAGGCAAAGACGCCTGCCATTTCTGTTGCCTGCCATGAAATCCTTCGTGCAGGTGGATGGTTCTATGAGGCTTTTTGCCGACAGTGACAGGTCTCCTGTTGCTGCGTTTATAGTCCCTGGGGTATTAGGGAGTCCAGGTTATTGACCGCTGTCTCCATAATGAAGGAACCCATCCTCCATGGAAACAACAGACACCCAGCACTCTGTGCCTTCACAATGGCTGGACACTTGAAGCCCAGTCCATTTCTCCGAAGGGAATACTTAGAAAGTATGCTGGTATGTGTGAGAAAGAGAGATGGAAAGAGGCTGGAGCAAGGGAGGAAGGGTAAGAGTGGAGTGGGTGAGGGCAGGTTCTGACCTCACATAGAAGGAATGGGCGAGGGTCCTCCCCTGGACGTACCATTTGCTCTCACAGCAAGATCGGTCTGGTCTCTTTCCTACACCTCTGCATTAAGGAGGCCAGGTGGGCCCAGGGCACGCCTGTGGCTAGGCACATGGGCCAACTACGTGACATCATCTACAGCAAGTTCAAACCCAGCTGAGCTGAGTGGCCGGGGACAACGCAAGTCCCTCGACGGTGGGAGTTCAAGTGCTACTGACATCCTCCCGTTGTGATGCCAGCCCTGCCTAGTGCTAGAGAGTGCGGATGCTGCCTTCCTTCTCTCCTCCAGGGCTCTGCCTGGCCCACTTCCTAGCCAGCATCCTGAAAGTAACTGTGGCCCATGTGGCACTCCCTCTGCTGGGTACCATTGTTTCCTTCTCGCTCTGGCTATGCTGGCCTTCGTCCTGTGTTCCTCTGCTGAGAAGCATTATCAGCAGTGAGGAATGCGGTTAACCCCTGCTAATGAACTTCACACAGCGTCTCATCCGCTGGCTGTGCAGGGAGGAAGGGAAAGGTCAGCCCAGCCCCTGCTCTTGAACCTGCTCCCTCGGGAGTTCTTCCTGGAGACAGCGTGTCTTCAGAGGGGACCGGTGCTCTGAGAGCCCCCTAGTCCTCCCTGACATGGGCCCAGGCCTGGCCTGCCGAGAGGGGCTTGGTCCATCACCAGCCCTCCTCAATTCTCCCTGCTGAGCTGCTCATACCTAGGAGGCCACACCTAGGGTTCCAACACCCGTCCTCTGGCCAGGCCCCAGAGAGTGGATCTTCCACTGCTGGCCATCTATGGGGTCTCATGCTTATAGGCAGATAAAGACCTCCTAGGAGCCCCCTAGGGCTTCTATGGGGTGGAGAATGCTGGCGGAACTCCAGGGTCCAGAGCATGGTGGGGAGCACCTCGCTTCTGCCTCCAGGATCTCTGGGGGTTGGGAAGAAGATCCCCAGAGTCTGACACTCTTTGAAAGGAACAAAATGTTGGCATCCCTCCACACACCTCAAGGAGGAAGAGGCAGACACAGAGATGTTCCCAGACAGACGTTCTGCTAGCCCCACCTCTTGCCGCTCATGGCCCTGCACCCACGTCTCTTTCTCTGTGAACCTCTGGGTGGTCTCTCCAGGCCTTGCAGAATGAGGCCTCCTGCCCTGAGCATCCCACTGGGACAGCTCCTGGGGCCTGCTGAGTCTTCCTCTGTGCGGCTGCCTTGACCATGGGGTACCAGGGGAGGGATCAAGCCCAGCATAGCCCAAGTGCCCCATACTTTCACGATGGATCCCATACACGTCTGGCCCGGAGGTTGATGAATATGTTAATGACATGTCTACCCCTCCCCTCTGGTACTGCTCCCAGGGTGAGCTGTCAGCTTTACACGTTTGACTGAATGGTTTCCCTACGAGGCATATCTGACAGTTGAAAATCCTTAACCTCCTTTGTGCCTTGACACACGTGATGGATGGCATTCGGCGTGTGCACACCCTGTCCAGGCCCCGGTGGCTCACACCCCACCTGGAGAACCGACTGATGGCAGTGAGTGAGGCCGGTGCTGCTGCAGGGATGACCTTGAAGCTCCTCCAAGTAAAACTCAGAGGAAATCACTACTGAAGTATGCAGATGCGCTGCTCTGGGTAATGAGAGAGAAACTGCAACCGATCATGACACACCACTTCGTGGTGACCACACTGTGGAGTTTCGCTCTGCAGGACGAGCGTAGCAGTTCATTGTCCACAGAAATCCAAGATGCCCCCCTCTCTTTCTCCAGACTTGGTCACAGCCAAAAGACCGAATTCTTAGATGAGGCAGGGCAGACGGGGAGGCCACAGCAGGGCCACAATCCACATGCTTTGTAAGGTACTTAGAGGCAGGAACGGGATGGGAGGATGGGCAGGAAGACAGAAGGGAGCACGAGCAGGATGGTAGGTGGAAGTATGGGTGGGAGAACGGGAGGGAGGATGAATAGAAGAACAAAAGATGGGTGGAAGGATCCGTGGGAGGTTAGTGGGAAAAGATGGAGGGCAGGACAGATGAGAGGATGAACAGGAGGACGGTGGGGGGATGGTGGGAGGATGGCGAGAGAATGGTGGGAAGGGGAATAGCAGGGTGATGGTGGGAGGATGACGGGGGATGGGGATGGCGGGGGATGTAAAAAGATGGATGGCAGAATGGGTCAATGGAAGGGGGGAGGATGGCAGGAGGATGACGGGGGAATGGCAGGAGAATGGGTGGGAGGACGGGTGGGAGAGTGATGAGAGAGATTTGGGACAATGGTGGGTGGATGAGTGGGAGGGTGATGGAAGAATGCTTGGAAGGACAGGCCGATAAAGACCTCCTAGGAGACGCAAGCTACCCCAGAATCACCAATGCTGCTCGATCCACAGAGTGAGTGAGGCCTCCTGAACTCAGAAGAGGGGCAGCCAGGGTCACGCTACGTCTTGCCATGACGGTGCTGATGACTCCCCACGTGTGTGTAGGTCACACGCCGAGTCGCTGTCCTGGGCAGGCCATCCGCAGGCTCACAGTGGCAGGCAACAAATTCAGAAGTGGGTGAGCCCTGGCCATGAGAGGCGAGTGCTCGCCATCATCCTTCTGAACTGTAGGCTGCCAGCACCCCTGGATGGGGAGGTGGGAGACCATGTTGCCGTGGACTCAGGGCGTGTTCCACAGAAACCATCACATCGCTCCTAAAAAGAATCCCCTGGATGGGGCTCACTTGGGGCCCGCAGTCGCAGCTGGGCATGAATCTCACAGCACCACGCAGACGAGAGGCAGAGAGGCCGACAGCCGGCATAGCAGCAGTCCTGCCTCCGACTGGCCAGCATGCTCCAGGAAGTGTCCTTTCTGCGGATACCTCAGCCTTCCTCCTCCTAGTCCCCTCCCTCCCGGCTCCATCGTGGATGCTGTGCCCGTGCTGGTGGACCAGTAGCTGCCCTTTGCCTCTCTGTGCTGAAGAGCCGGCGGCCATGGCGGGGGGCCTGCTCCAGGCATCTCTCTTGTCAGGAGGATGAGCCTTGTCTGCAGCGCGGGAGGTGAGAGCCTCTCTCGGTGACTCAGACATAATCAGAAACAGGACAAAAGAGTTAGCTCTCTCCCTGATTGCCGAGGGAGCATGTCTGCTATGTGCACCTGCAGGAAGGCAGAGGAGGTATCAAAGAACCGAGGGGACGGGAAAACAACATTCAACCTTTTAGTGAAACGATCTCCCGGAGACGGCAGACTCCACTCCCTCTCAGTCATTTTCTCTATGCTGGGGAAGGCAATTTCCAAGTATAAAGATCGAGACTGTCTCTCTGCCATGGGTAGTTTGATACAGTTCATTTTGCCTTCAGTCGTGGAGTCAAGAAACATTTCTGGTCTCTTTTACTCTTCAAAAAAAGTATCAAATCCGAGAGCCCATCTAGGCTTTCTTCTGTAAGGTTCACGGAAGAAAGAGAAAGGGAGTCTGGAAGAGGGACTGCCATGTAGAGTTGTGCATGTTGTTCACTACACACAGGTGCTAGGATGAGAGGGTGAGCCAGGGTTGACAACTTGTTCATTACTCAGAAAACCACACACCTTGGTGTGGGCTATGCCCTCTGTAGGAAGGAGCACCCTCCTTAGATCACATGGAGGCAACCCACAGGAGGGCAGGGGGCCCTTCTGAAGGATCACAGTCGAGTCAAGATTTGGGAGTCCTAACAGGACTGGGATCTAGCTGCATCTTGGCCGCTTAGATCATCCCGGGCAGATGACTCAGCCATGCTGTGAATATGGTGTGTCACCTTCGTGGGCACCAGAGGGGCTAACAATGGCTGTCCTCTTGCAGTTCAGGTCACTGTGATGAGCACATGGACAAAACTCCAGCTAGAGCTTTGCTTGGGTGCCTGGCATGGGGGCTGCTGTGGCCCAGACAAGCCACCACGTCCCTCTGACTCTCTGTCATCCGCTGTGCATCGTGGCTGGATTCACATCTGTCTTCCCTGGCCATCCTCACCCAAGAGTCTGTACTGCTGTGGGACCAGCCCAGCTTGGCAGCTCACAGGTGCACCTTCAGACAGGGAACAGGGCCTCCAGCCTTGCTGCAGCAAGATTTGGTCTCTGGAAATCTTAGGATCACAGGGTTTTTGTTTGTTTATTTTTTGTTTGTTTGTTTGTTTGTTTCAAGATGGAGTCTCACTCTATCACCCAGGCTGGAGTGAAGTAACACGCTCCCAGCCACAACAGCAGCCTTAAGCTGCTGGTCTCAGGCAATCCTCCTGCCTCAGCCTTCCAAGTAGCTGGAACCACAGGCACATGCCACCCAACCCAGTTAATTTCTAAATTTATTATATAGATGAGGTCTCGTCACATTGCCCTGGCTGGTCTCGAACACCCAGGCTCAGGCGATCCTCTCGCCTCAGCCTCCCAAAGTGCTGGGATGACAGGCTTAAACCACCACACCCGGCCACAATCATGGCTTGTATTGATGTGTTTATTGCTGTGGGGGGGATGAGAGCCAGGAATCCCATCTCCTTCCTGGGCCTAGAAGGCATTTCACCCACTAAGATCCAGGCCTGCCACACAGGAAGCAGAGCACAGAGTCCCTGTTCCTGCTTCTGTGGACGCGACCACCTGGACATGGGGTGTGCCTGTCGCCCTGGTCAGGTCAGGCTCTGTGAACAACTCGTCTGGAGGCGTCAGCCCCTTGCCGAGGGGAAGGGGACCTTTCAGGGGAAGCTGCCGGCTCCAAGAGGAGGCCCCAACTCGGCGCCCCTCAAGCCCCTACCCCGGAGGCACTCACCTCTCCACCCAGTTCTTGTAGCTGGGGATGTCCTTGGCATATAGCAGCTTGTTGGAGGGCGAGTCCTTGCCCAGCCGGTGCTCGGATGTGGAGCACGAGTCCATGAAGGTCTGGGCCACCACCGACAGGCAGGCATCCGTGATGCTGTTCTTGTGGATGTCAAACACAAACTGCGGGTTCTTGATCATGTTGACCCAAAACCGCAGGGGCAGGCTGTGGGGGAAGAGGCTGACGGTCAGGGGGCCTGGGGCCACAGCAGGACCACAGGAGAGCAGGAGAGGCCTCCAGAGAAGGAGAGAAGGCTGGGAGCTGGGAAGCGCCTCTGTGCTGGGGCCTGGAGAGGGGCAAGTCTGCAGGGCCCCGATTTGCCTCTCGGGAAACTGAGGAAGAGCAGGGCTGAGTATCACATGCGGAGACACCCTCAGCAGGGCCTGGGGAGGACTGGGTGCCCACTGACTGCAGGGCTTGTGCCTTCCCCTCGCAGAAGAGGGGCCACGATGTGTGCTATAACGTGGATTTCCGACTCTATTCCGCTGTCTTCCCCCTTTGCATCTGACTGGAAACTTTAAGGAATAGCCTGGAAACGGGGCTTCCTATCTGACTCTGCCATCCGCTGTGCATCATGGCAGGATTCACACCTATCCTCCCTGGCTGTCCTCATCCCTGCACGGCGAAGGCACTGGGCTGAGTTACCGGGCAGCCAACTGGTTCTCTATGCTGGCATGCTGAAAAACCCACCCTCAACTCCCTTGTCTGCCCGGCTTAGCACCTATGGCCTGCTGGGACCATGCTCGTGACTAGAGACATAGTGGCGAACATGTTCTGGTGGGTTCATGGGGAGACAGATGTGAAGTCCATGGCTGAAGAACTGCGTGTGACAGAGCCAGAGAAAGTGCAGGGCTCCATGTGGGACCAAGGCAGAAGGGGAGCGAGACTACCCAGAGAGGACACTGGAAAGTTGGTTTCAAAACACGCCCTGGAGGTGGGTGAGGCCAGGAGGGGGTGGAGGACGGGCTGCAGGTAGGGAATTAGCATCAGGGAAAGTGTAGGGTGGTCTGGAACGGAATGGAAGTTGTTGCTAGAAAGGACCCCAGGGCGCTGGGAGAAGCCTGCCCTGCCTACTGGTGGTTACCACGCACACCCCACAGAGGGTCACACATGGGCCTCCCTGCTGCCTCCTATCACCCCCTGATGCAATTCGTGTGAGTAAGAGGTGTCACGTTTGCTCTGGGTTCGGCTCACCGCTTAGAACTGAAACTCTCTGAACTGCACTGTTTCAAGAGTGAGTATTGCCTTTCTCTTCTTCAGTACAGGAAGATCCAACACTCAGGGCTGCCGATACCCAATGGGGATGCAGCAAGCAGCACTGGGGTCTGACGATGCTTGGTGGCATTTGCCTCATCACTGGAAGAGAGTCGTGGGGTGGCATCCAGGAACAGTTCAGAGAGCCATGATGCTCAGATGAGAGCGAGTCCATGCCAGTGGCGCAACCTTCCTGACGCTGGGAGCAGAGCCCTGAACCAAGGATGCATGACTCTCAGCACATGACATCTCTGCCATTGTCCTATTTTTCCAGAAGTCCCACCCAGAACAGGGACCCTGGGAGGACACACTCATGACACTTGCTGTCTGTCGCCCACGCTACCCCTCCCTAAGCAGGCTGTGGTGATGGGCACCCACCAAGCCTCCTGCCTGATGGAATATTAGCATATTGTTGCCATTAGTGCTGGCACTAATATCTGGTTGATTGCAGCCTCTCAGGCTAAATGAGCAGGAGGTTTATTTAAAAGAGGAAAGGAAGAACACTGGGGAGAAGGGGGTGGGAAGAGGGTGGGTTACACCTTGGGCCAGGAATTAAAAGATGATCTCTTTCCAATCAAGGTCAATTAGCTCCAAGTCCCTGTGCAGATATTAAAGTTCCCAGACTAGCTGTCTCTTGTCCAGGGTGGCCCCAGATCAGGTCAGGGTCAGGAGAAGTGTCCTTGGATGGGAGAACTTGAGCTCAGTTTGGCTGCCTTCTCATGGGATTTCCTCACATGGACCTGACGCTCTTTGCGAAAACACCTGAGAGCTTGGAAGAGCTGGCATCAGAGGGAAACTTGGTTCTATCCCAAGGATATGATGGCACCTTTGGAGGTGGCCTTACCCCAGCAGGAGGCGTGGGCTGAAAAACACATGGTTTGGACACCACTGTAGGCGACACTTCCATAATGGGCTACTAAGTGCATGTAGAAATAACTTGGAGAGACCCACCCCCCTCCCCAGCCAGGACCAAGAGAAGGTCTGGGGAGGATTGCCGACACCCACCAGGGTATAAGTAGAAAGACTCAGTGGCCAAAGCAGATGGGTCAGCTGGCCACAGGACAGCTCTGAAGGTAGCAAAGGAGATGGGGGAGCTCAACGTGCCTTACCTGGAGGTAGGCACTGGGAAGGCCCGGACCCTGCAGAACTTTCAAAGGGGGAAATCGCCTCACTTGGCGTTCCCGCTGCGAGTGAAGAATCCAGATCAGTCTTAGAAAGCTTGGAAGAACCCCACATGGGAGGCCTCCTCTCACCAAGAGCCAGGGTGGTAGGAAGCCCCGTGGCTCTCATTCCTGCCGGGTTGCCACTTTCAGCAAAGACAGCCTCGTCCTGGGTGAAGGAGAGGAGCCAGAGTGTGTGACCTCAAGGGAAGCTGTGTTATCACAGCCTGACATCCACCTTCCTCTGTGCACTGCGTAGGCCCGGGGCTGGCTGCCAGGATGACTGGCTGTGCCCTAGTGCCTTGCCAGTCCTGGCAGGTGTAGGTGCCAGGCAGCAGGCCCTCACTGCCTCGGAAGAATGATCTGAGAGGATGACTTGTGCCGGGCCCCACATAGGAGCTGCAGGTGGCCACTCTGGAGCTATGGGCCTAAGGGGAGGGGGGTGAGGGCCAGCCCTGCCCAGACGGAGTGTTCAGCTGCCCCGCTCCACCCTGCACCTCACCCTTGTTCCCTGAGCCACCAAGGTGTGCGGCGCTGTCCAAGTGCTGGACACTGATGTCTGAGCTTGCCATTTCAACCTGGAATACGAGTTACTCACGGATGAGGGCGGGAGTGACCCACGTGAAGAGGAGAGAGGGTACCCCAGGGAAGACACCTGGAGGGCCTGTGAATACTTGGGGATCCTGTCAGTGCAAATGAAGACAGAGCGGGGAGGGCAGGTCGCTTCCCCACATGGAGCTTGGAAAGACAGTCCGTGGGGAGAGAAGAGAGTCGTTTCTTGAGACTGGAAATGCTCCTTGTTCACCCAGAGGACTCCTAGGAGTGCTTCAAAACCCCGCTTGGGAGTCACCCTCAGATGCTGCCCTTCTGTGATCCAGCTGCCACGACACGTCCCCCGTCACAGCATCCGTCTCTGCCCAGGCGGCAGCTTCCTTGCCTCATGCTCCTGCCTGTCAGCTCCCTGGGGGCAGGGGCTACATCTGACTGGCCTGTGAGCCTCTGTGTCTAGCCTGGCATCAGTCACCATGAGGTACCTGGATGGGAGAGTGCCCCGGTCATGACATTGAGCGTATCTCTTGTGCTCCTTTAGCTGGGTCCATAACTGTTTGTTAACTGACTAAAGGATAGGAAAGAAAGAGGAGAGACAGATTTGACGAGAGGGAGTGGAGGGGAGCAGGCATTTTGAGGAGGAGGGGCGGGAAGGCAGAAAGCGAGTGGAGGCCTTGCCCACGACAGGGACTTGGCCAGCCCTTCTCCCGAAAGCCACCCCTCGGGCTGGGTGGGGTCACGGCCCCTCCGCGGCACCCCGCTGCCCTCCACTCACCAGTTGCTCTTCCAGGTGTGACGGACATGCGGGTCATGGATGCCGTGCATGTCGGCCTGCTCGTCCAGGAAGTCAAACATGTACTTGATGGCCAGGGGCAGGGCCGAGCCCCGGTGCGCCGTGCTGAAGATGGTCTCGAAGAGGTCGTCCACGAACTTCTGCAGCGTGCCCTGAGAGTGGGGCGTGTGCACACGGCTCAAGGCATGCGCCACGCTCCGGGATGGGTCCACACCTGCCTTGCAGCCCAGCTTGTGGGAGGCTGGCCGAGTCAATGTCCCGAGTCATGTTTTCCCTCTGTCTGTCCTTAATAGCACAGTGAGAACAGCCCCAGCACCGAGGGCTGGACCCCAGCGAGGCTCCCCTGCCAGCAGTGTCGTGGGAGTCCCAGACCTTCTGGTGGCCACCCCAGTATGCCTCACAAAGCCTTGTGAGTGCACAAGGTGAGCCTCTGTGGGGAGCCAAACTGAGCCCAGTCTCGGGGTGGAAGACCCGAGCTACAGGAGTGTGACAGCCCCAGGACCAGAGCTAGGAATGGGGCATGGGAGGTGGCTCACCAGGCTCCAAACCCACCATGTGAGTACATGTATGAGCCCCAGGGAAGAAGTCACTCTGTCATGAGGCATGGCTGAAGGACGGGAAGAGGCAGCTAATTTTGGTGTGTGAGAAAGGGAATAGAGATGGGAGTAGAAACAAAAGTTCAGGTCGTACAGCAGCACAGATGGTGGTGTTGGGGATTGCATGGAGCACTGGGTTGAGAAGGATTCTGAGGGTCGGTGCTGGGGATGACGGGCAGTGCTGGGTTGGGGAAGTTTTTGAGGGTTGGTACTGGGACTGAATGGGCAGTGCTGGGTTGGGGAGGGTTCTGAGGATTGGTGCTGGGGCTGATGGGAAGTGCTGGCTTGAGAAGGATTCTGAGGGTCAGTGCTGGGGCTGATGGGCAGTGCCTGCCAGGGGTGGGGGGTGATAGAGTGGTTTCAGCACAAATGCTGGGTCTTGCCTGCTCTGGCATGTCTGTGGTCTGATGCTGCCCCTCCTGGATCCCATAGGTGCCCCCCCCTGCTCCCGCCAATACCTTGGTGGCCAGGAGCCGTGTCAGGTAGATCTCAGACACCATCTTGCTGCCACGGTCGCCCTCCTTCTGGTCTCCGTGCTCATGATTCTTGACCAGGTGCCACAACTTTATGCCACTCTCCAGGTCGGGTGTGATCATGGGTGTCCGCGAGCGGAGGCTGTCGGGGCTGCCTGTGTACCGGATCATGTTTTCTGCCGAGAAAGGACGGCCTTTAGCGTGTGAGGCCATGAAACCTCAGCCCACACCCTCTCGACCCTCCTCGTCCTGCCCCCTGGCTGTTATCTGGTCCCTCCTGCCCCTTGCCTTGGCGGGGCATGTCCCCTGAAACCCCGATGCCTTTCCCACCTCCTCCTGGAGTCCTCCACTAACTCTGCCCGTTGTGTCACCCCTTTCCTTGGCATTGTGTCGATCTTTAATGACTCAATTTGTAAGAACATAGGCATGTGCTTGTTTATACGTGTGCTCGCATTTCCCAGGCATGTCTGGAATGTGCTCTGTGTGCCAGTTATGTGCACATGTAGGAGTGGGAGGCTGGCCTCTCTCCATCAATGTCATCATCTGAGCCACCACCCAGGACCCCGTGTACTCTTGGCCTGCCCCCGCCCGGGCCAGGTCTTCCCATCTATTTGTGGACACTCCCGCCAGTGTTTGTGAAGTGGGTGGAGCAGTCCTGAGGAGGGGAAAGATGGCACTGTGTGCAGGTGCAGATCCAGGGACCCGTCTGCTTGTCCAGGTGGGGCTTGTGGGGGTGGGAGGTTTTCGATCCCTGTTTTGCTGTTAAGAAAACCGAGGCCCCTGGCAGTAGGAAGACAAGCCCCAGAGCACATGGCTGGGGACAGAGCAGGGCTCCTTCCTGCCTCCAGCCCACATCCAGCCTCTACCCTGCATCTGACACCCTCTCTCCAAAGGGCCTCACACCTGGATCTCCACCTTCACTGCACTGCATGAACGCAGTGTGACTTATACAAGTCAATTAGGCTCATCAGAGTTATCATTTACTAATCTGCATAATAGGGGAAATAATAATTATTTAATTTGCTGGATTGTCATGAACATGATGGGAGATAATAGCTGTTGCCAAAGCTGAAGCATCTTCTGTGGCTCATGGGTAGAGGCTCTGCTGTGGCATCAGAGGGACCTGTGGACCCAGGAGCCTCTTCTCCTGTCCCCCCCACCTGCGCGCTTTCCAACTGTGCTGCCACCATGACAACAGTCACCCAGGGCCCACAGCAATCTGGGACATCCCACAGGCTCTTTTACCATATTTGCTCGCTGAGGTCCTGGAGACGGTGGAATTATTCACAGCATTATAGGCTGTCACCTGCTTGGACACCAACGCCACCACAGAACCATCTGGCACCTGTAAGGAAAGGGCATCTGAGGGCCTGAGGGTTCTGCCACTCCAGGAAATACAAACAAATCGGGATTAACCCTGTCCTAGGGGGCTGTCGGTGCCTTGCTGGAGAGCTGGGGAGCCTTGGAGGCTGTCAGCTCTCCTCTGGGCAAGACAAGACGTGAATCTGAACACCAAGGAGCAGGCGGTTCATTCCTGGAGTGCCTCTCGGCAGGAGCATCCCTGGGAGGCCCCCACTTCAATGCCTGGAAGACTTCCAAGGAGGTCTTTCCTGGGGGACTCGACCCATGCCCTGCAGGAAGCGTGCATGGCAGCACGCTCTCTCCAGAGCTGTCAGGGTTCCCGGCGCCTCAGCTGGGGGACTTTGCCTTCCCTAGGTCACTAAGGGAACACGGGGTGCTGGTGAAGAGGCAGATCTGGGGCCTGGGTGACCTGCGGCTCCAGGCCCAAGGCGCCAGTGGCAATGGACTTCTCACTGGCCACACTCCCCCTCCCCATCCCTGCACAGCCACCCACCTGGTAGTGGGCCAGCGTGTTCAGGCGCTTCCAGTCATTTTTCTATCTTGGTGGTGACGTCCTCGTCCTGCAGGATCATCCGCGCCCCGCTTCCTTGTCGCCACTCTGCAGGGAGAAGAGCAGTGTCTCAGAGAGCCCCTCCGGCCCCTCCTGGGGATCCCGAGCCCCTGTGTAGGCGCCTACACGGAACCAGCTCAAAAATACATCCGGAGACAGACATGGGAGCACAGGCTTCCATGAAAATGGGGCACAGAAGCTATTAAGGCAGACAGATCTGAGCTCCAGTTCTGGCTCTGGTGCCATCCCAACAGACTAGGTGACCAAACAGGGTTAGCATGCCCACCAGGTGGTATGCATGGTCACATCTATAAGCAGATGCTCAGCAGGCACTGGGTGAGTGTGGCATGTCACACACACTAAGCCCATGACAAGACACAGAAGCAAACGCGAGGCAGTATGGTCACCGTGGCACACGTATGTGCTCTGTCGTGAGGGCTCAGAGCTGTTGACCTTGGGTTCCCAGTTCAATCACTGCACACCCCGTACCTGTTCCACGGACATCCCCTGCACCTTACAGCTGGCGAGCGGGTCACCTGTGCCAAGTTACTGGGTAAAAGTGTGTGGGAAAATTGGCAAAACCCATTCTCAGGCCTCAGAGCACTCCTCCCCCAGAGTTGACATGGACGGTATCCATGTGGCGACCCACCCAACACTTGATTATGTGATTTGATTATGTGGCCACGCCCACACCCTACACCTTACATTCTTCTCACAGACCCAGCACCTACAACACACGGATTCACGGACAGTCACCCGTGGGGAATGGCAGGCTGTTTCTCATCAGTCAAATTTCTACCCCCATGCTTGGTATAACCCACGTGTGGACAGAGACACACACAGTCCAGTCTTGGAATGTCCACACATGGAAATCCATGAGTACAGCAGACACACGTCCACACTCCTGCATGTGCACAACACATGCATGCACACACATGCACACCCACACATTACTCTCAAGGACACACACCAGAAAATAAATGACCTTTAAATTCAAAAGCAGCACGTGTTCCAACCAAGAAGCCACCACGCACCGCCTCCCAGAAGCTGATATTTTTGAACAAGGAGCTCTGGGCTGAGCGCGGCCAGGTTGGAGTGTGTTGGTCAGTGGCCCTGCCTGGCCCACCAGGGATTTATTTCGGCAGCCCACAGAGACACATTTCCAGATTCCCTGGCTCTCTTCCCTCCTGCCAAGGTTGGGCTGTGGCCCTTGACTGGCCACATTGTGACATGACAGAACTGACACCTCCAGTGCATGTGCCGTGGCCTAGCGGCTGTCCCCATTTCACAGATGGAAAAAAAGACCCAGAGGGGAGCAGTCGTCCTGAGGGGTGGCAGAGATGCCTCTTAGGCCCAGGTCCCTGTCCTCCAGTCCCTGGGACTTCCTGGCTGCCTGGCTTAGAGCTGAGTGTGCATCAGGTGGTCGAAGGAATGGAAAGGTGAGGATGACAAATTCACTCACCAGAGGGAGAAGCCTCGGGGAGTGCCATGGCCTAGGATTGTGGATAGCGCAGCTAGAATTGTCATGGCGATAGGTCTGGGGCAGTTGGGTCCTGGGCTAACGGGGACATGACCCACCAGGCACCTGGTCACCAGTGTTTTTGCTATTGTGTTATTTTGTTTCTTGGTTTTTTTTTATTTGTTTTTTATTTTGTGCAGGTGTGTATGCACATATTTTTGAGTGACTTGAGCAAAGGAAGAGGCCCAGTCTTGGTCTACCTGGTTCTCTTTCAGCCAAATCAGGTTGTACTGATGGGGGTCGGTGGGGCACATCTTCCCCCACCAAGACTATGGGCAGGACTGCTGTGCAGGGGACAGCAGGGGACGATCGCGGGCAGGTAGGAAACACATGCCACGGATGCCTGTGCCTGGTCACAGTTCCAAAGCTGCAAGAAGAGGCCTCCTGGGCCCCACAGGTCTCTGGCCCACGCCCTATCTCTGACTGGGACACCAGTGGGCAGCAGGGAGGCGGCAGCAGTTGTCTTTTTGGCAACTATTGGAGTGTTCCCCAAATGCCCATGTGAGAACGGCATGTTGGATACAAGGGGGACACTTGGCCTCATCTGTGTATCTCTCTAGCCTGTTTTTGTTATCCTGTGTTCAGACCAATGGCTGGGTACCTTTTTCTAAAATATCAGAAAGATTAAAAAAAATACAAAGCTCTGTGCCATCGTAGTCCAGTTCTGGTGGAGAAAAACCCAGGGGGACGGGCAGCTGCCGTTGGCAGCTCCACCCCTGGGTCCACAGGCAGCCCAGTTGGACCCCGAGGAGGAGAGAGGTGGGGTACACCAGGGAGGCAGACAACATTCCCCACACTGAATAAACTAAGTGGGCTAACAAGGCAAGCCATGCCCTGGGGTTACCCTTCCCTGCCGGAGGCCCTTCCTGTGTCCCACTGGTCAGAACCACTTTCACATCTTTCGTTCTTTCCTGAAAACCCTCATTCAGGTTAGTCATGGCCTCTGCTTTCCCAGACTCATCATAGAATGTCATGAGAAGATCCACAGTGGTCCAGGCCCGGCCTTCTGATGTGTCCTTATGTGACTTCCTGATCTCTCTTGATAGGTCTGAGTCACTGAGATCCACTGAGCACAGCAGGGACCAGAAACGCCCAGGTCAAAGATCCCAGCAGGGGACACTCTCCCAACCGCAGGTTTGAGTTCATGGGCTTCACCCACCACAGCAGTGAAGATCCGGGCACAGGCGGGTCTGTTGCTGGGAGGCAGGCCTGCCGCCCGGGACAAGAAGGACAGCACCCTGGTCCCCTGTGCAGTGCATGCGGCTGGTTGGCCCCACCTCCGGAGGCCCTGTGTAAGGGCCGTGTTTAATTTGGGCTCTGTTGCATATTCAAAGTATGCATAGTTTTATAACAGCAATGAAAATAAATAGAACCCAGGTCTCCTATCCCTGGTCTGGCATTCCTTTTACCAGATGGGTGCCTTCTGTCTTGACTATAAAAACAGCACGATGCTATCTCTCATTGGGGTCCACACCTGGGTGTGTACGAGACGACCACATTAGCACAGCCGAGGGGCAACACTGCAGCTGAGCCGAGGGCCAGCGTCCTCTGGGTGAAGGCCAAGCCTCCTGCACACACTCTGCCTGCCCTTGGGGCACAGCAAGAGGATGGAAAATGCCTCCACGGCACTGAAGGGAATTCTAGGACAGAGTGACCTCCACGCACACCTTCTCCACAGAGGAGGACACTTGCAGGCCTGGTGACCTGAAGCATTGTCAGCGGTTGCTGGGGGTGAAAACTCAGTCCAGCCAGTCTCCCAGGCCTCAGGTCACTCTTCTACCAAACAACACTCACCGTGTGCCCCCGCTGCACCAGGCACGGTGCAAGCTGGACATGAGGGAGTCACACAGGAAATGAAATAAAGCCCAAGCCCTGGCCTGGGAGGGATCCCTGGAAGGGCAGAGACCACGGTCAGGGCTGTGTAGGGGTCAGAGGGGAAGCATGCAGGGGCTGGGGCAGGGCTGCCCGGGCTGACTTGTGAGGGGTGAGGGCACATGTGCTGGCTGGAGGGAGGATGAGGGCTCCGGTCCAGAGGGGCACTCATGTGACCCTTCCAGAGATCCGTGAGCCTGAGTTCTTGCAGGAGAAAGTTGGAAGGAGAGGCTGGAGAGGTGGAGGGAGGTTGGGAGTGGAGTTCAGAAGTCCAACATGCCGTGCCAAGGCGTCCAGGAGGGGCTGAGGCCACAGAGGTGGAGGGGGATAGGGAGAGGAGGGCATCAGAGGAGCTCCTCTGCCAGCCCTTCTCTGGTAACTGCTCCCAGGTGTTGGACTCTCAGGCCTCTCTACCAGGTGTCTCCTGGGCGCACCTGCCGACAGGTGTGTGGAGCGGTGGAATCACAGCTGCTCCCAGGCCTCCTGCTCAGGTGGGTTGGGGGGTGGTCGGCCCCAATCAGGGCGGTGGTTGGGTGTGCTCCTGTGAGAACTTGCTCCCCATTCCCTGAGGTGGGAGAAGGAGGCAGGGTGCCACCAGAAAGGGTGACTTGGTTCGAGGCTGGGGATGGGTGGGGTGTGGGCTTCAGGGACATTCAGGAGGGACTTTGGGAAGAGCGGGAAGCTGGGCAGAGAGGATGGGAGACACTCTTGCAGATCCTGGAAGGAGGCCCTGGCACAGAGGCCCTCGCTGACCTGGCTCTCAGAGGGTCCCCTAACCACTGGCAGTGCCATGGAGAGGCAGGCCCTCCCCCGGGCACACAGCTCCTCCCCAGATGTGGGCGTGCAGGTGGGTACGCAGCACCCACTCCCACATGTGCACACATGCGCCTTATCTTACTCCAGGAGGAGGACTCTTCAGGCCTTGCCCAATCCCCACTTCAGGCGTCCTGTCGCCATCTCTCCTCAGACCCGTTGTGGGAAGCTTCTGGAAGGGCTGATGTGAGAGACGAGGGAGGATGGAGATGCCGCCAGGCTGGGTGGAATGGCAGTCAACACACAGGATCTGCACAAGCCCGTGGCACAGCTAGATGCCTGGACCTCCACCCTGGGCCTCCTTTCCTCACCGTGGGTTCTCACAGGAGCACACCCAACCCCAGCCCTGCACAGGCCCACCCACCTCCCAAGCTGGCTCAAGCAGGAGACCCGGGGGGAGCCATGATTCTACCACTCTGCACACCTGTCCACAGGTGCGCCCCCAGGAGCTACCTGGTAAAGAACCCCAAGGCCCCAACACTTGGCCTCCCAGAAGTGCTTGGGGGCAGGTAACAGAGAAGGACCAGCAGAGGCCCAAAGAGGATCAGGGCATGGCTGCTCGAAAGACCAGAAAATGGACTTGGCAGTGGAAGAGACGGCCATCCACAGATGTTTTGTTAAAGAAAAAAGAATAATTGTGTCGTGACAACATGGTCTCCAATACAACATGATTGAACTATGACACCCCAGCACTTAAAGGAAGAAACTCCCCAGTGGAGGTACATCCTTTGCACGGAAGACCCAAGGTCCTTGTAAACTGCAGAGCGCCCTGCACCTGTCAGTGACTGCTCTTAGGGGATGTCTAGTGCGGGAACAGCAGAGGAAGGCCACGCCCTATTTCCCAGCTAAGAGCCAGGCTGGAGCTGAATAGACACCCTTGAATATGGAATGAGGACCCCGGCATAACTGTGGGCGGCGTGCCAGGTCCAGGCAGCGTGTGGAAGGCACGTGGTGTCGTTCGTGGGAGGGGGAAGGTGACCCTGGCATTCACATGCACGTCCCCGAGAGAAAATTGCCAGCCCTGACCTCTCGCAGCGACTCTGCCCGGCAGCCCCGTGCCCTGCTCTAGGAACCAGGTACAAAGGATTGACACACTCACGATCCAATTTGTTACATTTCCACTTTCCAGGGAAAGAGGGAGGGGGAATAAAAAAGAAAGAAAAATCCCATTATCTTTATCGGTCCTTCCCATCAGGTGCAGGGGAAAATGCAAACCGGGCGACAGCTGCTGTGAACTCTTTATATTTCACTCGGAAGATAGTGTATCTTTTTATTGCCTACAGGAATTACTTATTTGAAAAAATATATCCTTTCAGCTGGTTCAACTTGAGCTGCAAGACAGAATGGGGGTGGTGCAGTGCTGGGGGCTGTTGATAGAACATTTGCGTTAACCGGAGGAATCTCAGGAGGTCACAGGCAGTAGCCGAGAGGACTGGCTGTGACCGCATGCGGGGGTTGGGTGCTCCCTCCACTCCCCGACCCCCGCTGTGTGGCCCAGGCCCAGGAGCTGAGCCTCTCTGAGCTGCAGTCTCCATCTGTGCAGGGGAACAGAATGGCATCACTGATTTCTTCTGGGGGGATGGCAGGGGGCAAAAAGAGTCCCTCAGCTCAGACACAAAAATGTCCTGCCTCTACTGCCACGCTAAGAAATATGCAACTTCTGGTCAAGCTGGTGCCCCTGTGCCAGGCACGGAGCTCACCACAAGGTCAACTCCTAGGATACGGAGGCTGAAGAGTTTAGCGATGCAAGCAGGTGCCTGTGGTGGGCGGTGGAAGCGACGGTGGCCTCTGTCTGCTGCCTCCACGCCTGGTGGTTGGTGGTTGACAGATTTGGCTGAGGGAGGCTTCTCACCTTCTCATTAAAGGCCTGCTTCGCTGGACCTGCACCCCCGGTCTTTTTATTATTGCTATTATTATTTTAGCGACGGAGTCTCACCATGTTGCCCAGGCTGGTCTCAAACTCCTGGCTCAAGCCATCCTCCTGTCTCGGCCTCCCAGAGTGCTGGGATTACAGGTGTGAGCCACTGTGCCCGGCCACCCCAGGGGCCTTTTAAGGGAGCAATTTCTACAGCCAACCAGCAGCCTCTTCCTCGTCCTTGCTCAGGGCATGACGTTTCCAGCTGGGAAGACGGGGGGACAGCAGCCACCAGCCATGACGTGGTGTCTCTCCTGGAGGCCCATGGGCCTGGGAAGGCTGGATCCTGATTTGGCTTCAGGGGATCCTCCCACCTGTCTTTAGCTCTGGAGCCTCTGTTGGTCCTTCTCTGGTACCTGCCCCTAGCACTTCTGGGAGGCCAAGTGTGAGGAAGGCAGCCCCCTCACTCCCTGCGCCATCAAGGGTTGAGGTCATCCCAGGCCCCCTGAGGTTCCCGGTCCTGTGTCTGCCCTGCTCTAGTAAGGAAGGGATGCTGTCCTAGTTCAGCAACTGAGCCTGGATCCGTCAAGTAGGGCTCCCAGGGCCATCTGCCGCTCATGCCCACAGGAAGTCATGCCCTCCCAGGCTCGGATGCATGCATCTCTCCACACGGTCACTGCAGGCGCAACTCCCGCACCTGGGCACAACCTTGATGAACTCATCTTTCAGCATGGAGACACCTGTGTCTCCCCCAGCTCTCCCTCTCAGCCCTCCCTTACCGGTCTCTCCTCCCACCCATGTGACGATGAGGATCCTGAGAAACTGAGAGTGGTCCCTGCCATGAGTCCCGCAGATAGAACAGACAAAGGGAATGGGGGGGGAACGCACCTGGCTACTCTCCTAAACCTTCCCTGGAATACGTATCGGGAAGACCCCATCCAGTGTCAGGGCGAGGGGTACAAGGGTCTGAGCTCTAACAGCCTCCATCACGTCAAGACCGTGGTGTCCTCAGAACAGCAGAAGCAAACTAAACCATGCAGACACTTGTGTCCAGGCCACTCTAGGGACACAGGTGTAGACACATGTGCCCACACTCTGTCAGCACTACCCACACCTCGCACGGGCTTCCTCCCTATCCCAGAAACAGCCTCAGAGATGCCCCTGAAGTGAAGGGGTGCGCGCTCACCCCACCCTCTTTCCCTCTGCATCCCAGCCCAGGGCGCAGGGTCTGGTGCACCTAGCCGAGAGCCAAGCCAGGGAAAGGGGGTGAATGCAGAGGTGAGGGCTCAGGGGAACTAGCAGGACTTCCAGATCCTGAGTCTTCAGGAATTAGGATGTGGGGGGAGGGGACGGGAGGGGTGAAACTCTCCGGGGATCTTAGAAAACAGCCCAGATGCCCATCTGTCTCGGATGGCTTAGCTGAAGCCAGCTAAGAGGCCAGATGGGGGGATTAGGAGCCTCGGAGGGTCCTGCCACCCCTCTGTGGCCAGGAATCCCAGACACCACAAGCACATGCACATGCCAGTGCCGTTCCCTCCATGCCCAGTGCCTACAAACAGGCACACTTGGCATCCTAGCAGCAGCACTCAGCATCAGCAGTGGCGGTGTCAGCCAGTACCCACTGAGTGTGCACTACAGGCACGCCCTGCACTCAAGTGGCTTTTACAGGCACCTTCTCACTGGATTCTGACTGTGAGGCAGCTACCACTATTACCACCATTGTATACGCACAGAAAGGCTAAATAACTTGACCAGGGTCACACAGCTAGGACTTGGTGGCACCAGGACCCAAGTCCAGGTATGTCCAACATTGACCAGCAGTGCTGGAACTGCATCTCTTCATATGGCCTCTTCAGTGCCCGGGGCTCCCCTCGAGGACCCCCCAGAAGACATCCTACATCATGCTCAGGCAAACCGTCACTGGCTCTAAGCCCGGCCCTGCTGGCATCCCCTTGTGTATGTAGGCTATTCGATCTATTCGTGGAAACTTCAGATGAAATGCCATCTTGCTCCCAGCAGGCTGTCACCTCTCATTCTTCTCTGCTTCTTCTCTCCATTCTCTCTTGCTGACCCAGATCCTCAAGTCATTGTATTCAGTAAAAATTGCAGGCACAGAACAGAGAGGCAGAGGAGAGCTGGGGGGACCACAGAAGCAGGGGCAAGACTTGGGCTGCCGGGACACAGGCAGCAGAGTGTGCCTCTAAATGCCCTTCTCTCCAGACAGGACTCCTCCCACTCTCACCTCGGCTACTTATAGGACCCAAGGCCAGATCACCCACAGAACTCTGGGTGACCTGTGCCCTCTCTGCTCACTGACCAGTTTGGGCCAGTTCCATGAAGGCAAACCCCACGGGCTCCCAGGAGGCTGGGCACGCCTGACTCCCTCCAGCTGGCGATTCTCCCCCTCTGCTCCCCACACCCCAGCCCCATCTGCTGCCAATGGGAGAAGGCGGGGACATCCAGGACCAACCGCAGGGACAGCCCTGTGTGGGCACCCACTCACCCAGGTCCATATCTGCAGCCTTGGGCCGGTGGGAGCAGGGTACGTTCTTGAAGATGGCATCCAGAATCTTCTCCTTGACCTGAGTGATGGTGTCACAGTTGAGGAGCTTCACGGGCACCTCGGGGCTGTTGGCGTTGTCGGGGCTGACACAGCTCAGGACCTGGGGGAAGGTGGGGAGAGGAGGCCTTGGCGGCAGGGAAGAGGGAGAAGCTCCGGAATCCCCAGCAGCACCCCGAGACTGGGTCGCAAGGCACAGCCCTCTCCAAGACGGACGGAGAGAGGCAGGGTGACCCCCGGCCACCTGCGTTCCTGCCAAGCCACTGCCCTTTCCTGTCGGGGGAGCAGAGTGCCATCCCCTGCTTCAGTGTCCTTGCAGGAGGGCGAGCCGCACATGTCACTCCCGTCAGAACTTCATTAAAATCCTGAATTTTCAAAGGAAACAGCGTTCAAGCACATTGCGGCAGAGAGCAGACACTCATGCAGGCACATATGCGTGCTCTCTCCCACGCACCCCGCAGGCACTGTCTCAGCCCCAGCCCCTTGCCCACTTCTGACACTCCTGCCTGCATGTGGGTGTCTGTCTCTTCTTGTCACTCCTCTGCACACACGCCCACACTCAGAACTCCTGGGACTTGGGCTCCTTTCTCCTGAGATTTCATAAGCTTGTATTTTTTTGGTGAGGGTCTCAGGCTAATCAGAAGCTGGCAACTCTATAGGAAGCTTCGTGTGTTATTTAAAAATAAAGGTTCCCTTTAAAAATCGCAGGTTTGGGCCACCTGATTCCTTCCTGGCTCTGAACTTGAGCCCTGCGTTGGAGGGAGAGGTCACTGCAAGGCTCAGGGCCTCCGATTCTCTTTTTGGAACTACTTGGAAAAGTTAAAACAGGGCTTCGCCAAACTAATTTTTCCTTTAAGAAGTTCAAGGCTTTTCTTCTCTTGCCATTCTAACAGCAGGCTTGTTCTTCACTGGCAGCACCATAGGCTCCCAGGGAGACTGCAAAGGAATGGGTGGGTGCTGTGGGCGCTGGAGTGTTAGGGTCCCAGAGCCAAGGCAGAGGGGCCTGGGCGTCTCCTGGGCCCCCAGACACCCCTCTGGCCCTGGTGCCTGAGCCTCTGCGTGTCTTATGCCTTCTCAGAACTTTCACTTCCCCTGTACTCCTATAACCATGTCCCAACTGCCCCATCTGGTCTGCAGAGCCAGACACCAGCCGTCTTCCACCCTGCCCCCTACCCAAGCTCTGTGGGGTGGCAATCAGAACCCTGGCCCCAGGCGTCTGCCTTTCATTAGCAACAAGACGGCTGTGAGCTCAAACGGGAACATGCGTATTCCATTACTAAGGAGAAAGAAAAAAAATCTCCTAAATCTATAAAGCCAAACTTTCATCCTCCAAGTGCCCTAAACTGAAAATGAGGGACGGACCACTGCAGCACATTCCATGTGTGCTTTCTCCAGCACTCCCTCCTTCTGGAAACTTCCAAGCCCGCCCACCTTCTCAGTGGCCAAGCACAGCCTGACGCTTAGGGCTGCTTGGGCCACCCCAGCTGTCCTGTCCTCTGGGCCATGGTTTCCCCAGACATATCTACTTGACCCCTAGTGTCCCCATGAGAACAACTCCATGGCACACTTCAGGGTGGGGACCGACTTCCCCAGAGGAGGCAGTGGCCCTACCCAAGAACAGGGCTTTCGGGGCACTGGCTGGGCCACCGCGCCACCCAGAAGTACCCTTCCTACATGTTCCTTGGCTCCTTTCTGAACAAACTGCTTCGTGTTTTCTCTGCAAGTCTCTTAACCCCTAAAGTGAAGAGCATCTCGTAGGGGCTTTGTTGAGACACTGATTCTGATCCAGGAGGTCTGGGGGTAGGGCCTGAGAGTCTGCATTCTAGTAGGCTCCCAGGAGACTGTCTAGTGCTCCAGTGGCTCCCAATTGAGCATCTGGTGCTCTACCAGACTCCCATGTGAGCACCTAACCTTCCCAGACTAGGTGGGCATCTAGCCACATGGCAAGCTCCAGGTGGATATTCCCTGCCCTAGCAGGCTCCAGGTGGGTGTCCAGTGCTCTAGCAGGCTCTCAGGTGGGTGCCTAGTGCCCTAGTAGGCTCCCAGATGGGTGCCTAGTGCCCTAGCATGCTCTAAGTAGGGTCTCCAGTGTCTGAGCAGGTTCCCTGAAGGGCTCCCAGTGTCCTAGCAGGCTTCCAGGTATGCATCCAGTGCCCTAGCAGGCTCCCAAATGAGCATCCAGTGCCCTAGCAGGCTCCCAGGTGTACTTCTTGTATCCTAGCATAATCCCAGGTACGCAGCCAGTGCCCTAGCAGCTCCAGATGTTGCGAATGGTGCCCGCATTCCAGCATCAACCTGACTAATCCTTCCCCACCTCTGAGGTGCACCTGCCTACAACATGGAGGCCTAATCTTCAGCTAAGCCTCTCAGAGCCTCTCTGTGGTTCGCGTTCCTGCCCAGGATGAGCTCTTTCTCCTCTGGCCCAGAGCGTTCTGGGCACCTCCAGCCCCAGCTGAATCCTGCGGGTCCTGTGTTTGCGTCTGGTCCTCCGTGAGGAGTCTGCTCAGCCAGTGTACTGCTGTCCAGCTGGCTTCCTTGCTTGCTCTCCTCACCCCAGGGGCTCCCCACTCCCACCCCACTCCCCACCCCTGCATGTGGAGAGACCTGCCCCAGGCTGAAGGCTGCCACTAAATCCCTCTGCAGGCAAAGCAATGGCAACTCCTTGCCCCTTCCCCACAGCTCCTGTTCCCCACGTGTCCCTCCTCGATGACTGCTGTGTCTGACCTGCAAATTCCCTCATGCTCTCCTTAAGTCACATCACCTGATACCAGCTTGGAGCATGAATGGCGCTTTGCCTCTGGAGCAGTTTGGGGACGGGGCATTACCACAACTCATTGTGTCAGATTGGTCCTTGGGAGCAGCCAAGAAGACAGGAAAGAAAGGGATGGAGGAGGAGAGATAGGGCGGGAGATGTTGTATGGCAGTTCTGTCTCATTAGGAAATCCACACAGGTCTCTATTTTTGGAAGGATTTTCCCCCTTTTCCATTTTAATGGGAGCCTCTAACTCTCTCCTCCTGAGCAGACGGTAGCTGCCAGGAAGCCGGGCATCATTCGCAGGCTGCTCCTTTGAATCTCATCAACGGAGCCAATCCTGCAAATCTGTTCAGATGTCTACTGGGATTCCCGGGGCTCTTGGAGAATGAGCGTGGGCTGGGTGGATCACCGCGGCAGCCTTCCCAGCCGGCAGAGTCGGCTTTGTTCAGAGGGGGACCATCTCCCCAGCCAGCCTCGGGGTCTGGGATCCACCCCAGCTTAGAGCCCCGGATGGTTGTCCGAGAAGCTCCCAGGTGCCTGTCCTATCATGTCCACCTGTCTGCTTCTGACATCCCTGTCCCCTGACCCCTGAGTCTCTCCTGACTCTTCTGTCTCCATTCCTGGGTGCCAGCTGCATGCCACCCTCAACCCTCAGCTTGTGTCTTACGTTCCACCCCCCTTCCATATCCTCTCCCCTTTCTTGGAGAAAAAGTCCTGGTGTCAGGTCTCAGCTCTCTTCACAAGAGCCACCAGTGAATCCCCAGGTCTGGAGAGACTGTGGGATACCAAGGCTGTGCCACTACCCTCCAACCTGGGCAACAGAGACCTCAACTCAAAAAATAATAATAACAACAATAATAACAAACCAAATACCATGCTCTTAAATGCTCAGCTTTGCTGCCTCCCAGGACATGTTCCTATCTGCCCCTCGCGTAGAGATGCCCACATTCTTTGGACAAACACCTTACAACTTTAGGCCATGCTGGCCTTATGTTATGCAGCTCAGGTCATAGTCATATTTGCCCTTAGGCTGGAAGGTTAATGTGGACTTCAGAACCATGAGGAACTCCTGTTTTCCTCTCCTCCTGGCCCCATGCCCTGCCTGCACCAACCCACTCTGTAAACCGTGGCTTCTTCAGGCTGGAAGAATAGGTGAGGTAGCCTGGGTCAATCACCAGGCTGTCGGCAAGGGCTATGACCCCACAGCTGGCTGGCCTGTGCACTGGCTGATGTGCTACTCAGATGTGTCTGAGCCTGGTTCTCAGTCCCGTGTACTGGTGCAGCAGAACAGAGCAAGTTTGGGGTGACAGGTGTGGGGGTGCCTGGTGGGGTTCGTGTCTGCTGTCCCCTCTGCCAGCTGCCTGGGACCAAGCCCGCTTGCCAGGGCCTTGGGGGAGCCAGGGAGGCTGTCAGAGCCATGGAGGAGGCGGAAGACTGGCTTACCAGGGTCTTGTAGTCGATTTGCTGGCGGATGAGCTTGTCCTCGCTGAGGGAATAGCGGGCCTCGCCCGTGATGGCATCAATGGGGCCCTTCTCCATCTGCTGCTTGATGGCACAGAACAGAGAGAAGAGGGGCTCCCCGGCACACTCCTGTACGTAAGAGAACCACACTGACACAGCTCCTGGGCTGCCGGGGTACAGAGCCTCAGCCCTGGCCCTGCCTCCCCAAAGGCTGTGCAGCCTCAGTCCCAGCCCTGCCTCTCCAAAGGGTTGCCTCCTAATCCTGCCAAGTCCTCCCCCTGCCTCCACCTGCCCTTACTTAGATCTCCCATCGCCCTACTCGACCCTCTGGGTTTACATGCCACCTGGCTTTCAGATCACAGGGTCTCCCCCATCCTGCCCCTTCCTTCCACCTTTCCAGGGCTCTCTCTTCCTCCCGGTCTCTGTCTCACTATCTGCTCCCTTGCTCCACCCCACTCCCTTGAGAGTCCCACCCAAAGACGGAGGCCAGTCCTCTGTGGCACAAACTCCTTAGAAAACAAATTGATTGTTGGAAGCTACGTCTCCTCCCAGAGTATCCTTGGCTTATCTGCTGTGGCATGCGGCCTCTGTGCCTGCTGGGGCCCTGCCAGTCTTCGAAAGTCTGGGGAACAGGGAACTGGATGAGGAGGAACAGGGAACTAATGGGTGGATTGCTTTTAGCCTCAAATGAGAGTTAGTTTTGGGTCTCAGAGGTGCATCGCCTGGGAGGAAATCAGCCAGGTGGATTGTATCTGAGGTGAGGATGGATGAGGGGTTCTGGCCTCTGAGTCTGTCCACAATAAGGGCAGAACTCTTATAGGAGCCAGGCCCTCTGAGGGTGAGTCTAGGGGCATGGAGTGATCCCTAGATGGAGGATGAGGGTTCATGCCCAGGCAGGGAGTACCCAAGGCAGGGCCAGAAATATGCCCATACCCAACCCTACCTTCAGGAACTTGTAGAGCAGGAAGGTGAACCAGTTGGTCAGCATCTTCTCAGCTACTGACTCAGTTCTGTCAGCAGCCACCAAGGGAGCCAGCGGGACAAGACAAAGACAAAAGCTGCCGATCAGACCCCTGGCCAGGAAGGGCAGGGAGGGAGACTGCCTTGACCTTCAGGTCTGCCTATGGCTTTCAGGCCAGAGCTCGAGATCCCAATGAATACGAGTGTTTTGTGGACTCCTAGACATCCCCGCAATGATAAAACAAACTTTTCCTACAAAGCTAGAGGATGACGTTTTGGGTACCCAGCTAATGGGTGCATCTTTGGGGAAATGCCTTAGATCACTGCTGTCCAGCAGCATGTTCTGTGGTGATGAAAATGTTTCTGCCAGTGCCAACCAGTATGGCAACCTCCAGCCACATGCGGGCACTGGACACTTGACTTATGGCTAGGACATCTGAGGAACTGAAGTTTTTTCATTTTATTTATTTTTAATTAATGTCTATTTCAACAGTCCCATGTGGATCATAGCTATCATATTGGGTAATACAAGGGGAGACCCCTCAAACCAGATTTTATTTATTTAAAAATTTGCATATTTATTCTTACATGTTTAAACTTCAGTCACCTTCAAAGGACTCTCTGCTGGAAGCAATACACCTATTGAGACACTTTTTCCACTGCTCAGTTTTGAACTCGCCCATTTTGATGCCTTTTAGTGCTTCTGTCATTTTTTTTTCTTGTTTTGTTTTGTTTCACCTCTTCCACATCAGCAAAATGTTTCCCTTTGAGAATTATTTTCATCCAGAGAAACAAAAACAAGTCGCTTGGGGTGAGATCAGGAGAATAGGAGGGTGGGGGAAGGGGGTCATGAAATTTTTGGTCAAAAACTGCTGCACTCAGTGCAGTGTGGGCAAGTGTGCTCATCAATCACCCATGAAATGGGCAAATACGTTGAAAGAATCTCCAAAAAATATATTCACTGAAGCCAAATGCTGCCTCTCACAATGCTAGCTGGTCCACTGATACTGATGGGTTCCTAGATCACTCATCTAGTAGAGGAAGCCTGTCCTACAAGGGACCCATCCTTCAAAAATTAGTTCCGGGTTTTTTGAGTCCCCCCCCTCATATAGCCTCAGAAAACTTTATAGGCTAGATGTGTTCCTTTGAGTGAGAAGAGAATGACAAACAAACCAACCAACAAAAAACTGGGAGCTACTAGGAAGAAATGTGGCAGAAGGGCATCATGGCCAAAAGGCCAGTTAGTCACATGGTGCCTGCACCGTGAGCTAACCTCCTGGCGTGGGCAGCAGCATGGAGCTGTCTACCTAACTCATCTCGAGACGTTAAAACTGTCCTATTGCAAAGCCTTCCACACACTTTGGAACACTTCTCACCCCACCCCACGCCCCCGCCCCGGGAACCATTGCTGTGTGTTTCCTTTGCAATGACAAGAAGTTCCTTCTTGAATCTAACTTGCATCTCTCATGCTATCACCCAAGCCCACATATTTTTTGACTTTGGAATTAAAGATGTGGCAGCAGTGCCATCGGCCCAAAGACAATTTTGGTTGCATCCATTTGGTTGGAATTACATTCAGACTTGCACAGAGCATGCAGCCAACTTCAGAGAGAAACTAGCCTGCCCAGGTATGTGTGGATGGAGTTTATGGTGGCAGTTGCCAGAAAATACTAATCAGTAAGATCCCAAGGTAGCTGGGCAGCTGCCAGCACAAAGTGAAGCTGGGAAGGTAAGAGAAGGAAGAGTGTTGGGAGGAGGGGGACAGCCAGGGGCAAGAGGAAGAAAAGGAGGGAGGAAGCTCCGAGGGAGCATGTGCATTCAGGAAGGCCAGAGTGGAAACGGGCAGAGGAGGTGTGAAGCTGGCCACAGGCCACATGGGGAGGCTGCTGGTGGGCACTCTGGCAGGTGGCAGCTGCCCTAGAACTTTGCCGGCGGGTGGCTGTGTGGTGAAAGTAAAACAAAAATCAAAACGGTCTACCTTGCGGTTTCCAAAGCTGTCTGCTGGCTCCCACATGCTGAAGCCTTTTGCAGTTGTGCAGGTGAGTGCCCACTGCACCAGGAAAAAGCTCAAGTAAACACTGTCGAAAGCCAACTTTACCCACTGGACCAAGTGCGAGCCACCGAGGCCCTGCCAGAGGCCCAAGGACTGAGGTTGGAAGTTGGGGGACAGGCAGACGAAGGCAGGTGGTATAGGGGAGGTCCTGCCAGAGGGCTGGACACAATGACTTGCCCTGGGAGTTCTCCAACACCAGCTATGTGAAGCTAAAGTTATCATAATAACTGAGCCCAGAGAAGAGACAGCCTTCAACTACATAGAAGTTTCGCATGGAAGCGCGGATAAAGTGAGCACCTCCATCTCCCAAAAGGCCAAAGCCTCAGGAGTTGGTGTGTCTTTACATACAACCTTTTAGGTTTTGATAGTGTCAAGTTGGAGACTTCCAGGGTGTAAAATGGTGGACTTTGGGTTCATTCAGTCTCTAGCAGGTGTCACGAGACACCCGCAGGGCTGCCTTGGGTCATTTGTCACGAAAGGGCTTTCATTCAGTATGTCTCAAACTTTAATGCACCCGCATCACCTAGGATTCTTATTAAAATGCAGATTCAGACTCAGTGGGGCTGAGTGGGACCTGAGAGTCTGTATTTCCAAAAGGACCTGCTTTTGCAGCTGGTCCACAGACAGTATGAAGCTGTGGAGGCTCTCCTAACCCAAGTTCTGACATAGATAAGGCAGGAGATAGTCTCAATGACCTCCAAAGCTTCCAGGAAAAGAGTTGCAGTAGAAAGGGCAACATCAAGGGAGTGGAAGGACAGAGAGGAAAAAACAGAGAGCAGATATAGGACAGAAGGATAACAGCAGTGTGAGCTGATGGCCCAGATGGTGACAAGGGGCAGAAGCTCCCTTAAGACAGCAAGGTGAGCTGCCAGCCCAAGGCAGTGACAAGGGGCAGGAGGACAGCAGAGTGAGCTGATGGCCCGAGGTGGGGGCACGGGGCAGAAGGAGAACAGCAGGATGAGCTGATGGCCCAGGTGGTGACAAGGGGCCAGTAGGACAATAGGGTGAGCTGCCAACCAGAGGCAGTGACAAGGGGCAGGAGGATACCAGGGTGAGCTGATGACCCAGGTGGTGACATGGGGCAGAAGGAGGACAGCAGGGTGAGCAGCTGGCCCAGGCGGTGACCAAGGGCAGCTCTTGTGAGCAGGCATGCAGCGCAGCTGGCTCTGGGTTGGCTGGTGCCTTTCCCTCAGGGAAGCAGCTGCCCTTGGGCTCTCCTGGCTTCCCTGAGCGGCCCTGTGAGCTGGGTGGACAGGCCAGACCCAGCTGGTCAGTGAGTGGCATTCCCACCTCCTGAGCAGCAGCTTGGGGTGGTTCTTGCTCTCCAGGTTCTTGTCGATGAGATCAGCCAGCAGCTGCTTGAGCACATCAGTGGCGTACTCGAGCTTGCTCTGCAACACTGTCATGATGAGGGACGCCACGTTGCCACGGTCGCGCATGGAGAAGCTGCGCTGCGACTCGAGTGTGCGGATAAAGGACAGCAGGAACACCTTGCTGTTGATGAGCTGGGCGAAGAGCTTCAGACCCTTCTCCACACGTTCCTGACGGTAGCCTGGGACCTGCAGAGAGGTCAAGGGTCCTGATGCCCTCCGCCAGGGCCCTGTGACTTCCATGGAATGAACTGTGCCCACACTCTTGACCATCCCTCCAACCTCCCACCCTGATGCCATGTGCTGGGACCCTGTGACCTCCCTACAAAATAGGTAACCTTCCCCTGACCTCTCACCCTGATGCCACCTCCAAGGACCCCAGGACCACCCTGTGGGATGGGTTGTGCCCACATCATTGACCCTCCCACTGACCTCTCACCCTGATGCCCTGTACTGGGACCCTGTGACCTCCCCACAGAATGGGCTGTGCCCATACCCTTAACCTTCCCCCTGACCTCTCACCCTGATTCCACATCCAAGGACCCCATGACCACCCTATGGGATGGGTTGTGTCCACACCCTTGACCTTCCCACTGACCTCTCACCCTGACGCCCTGGACTGGGACCCAGTGACCTCCCCACAGAATGGGCTGTGCCCATACCCTTAACTTTCTCCCTGACCTCTCACCCTGATTCCACATTCAAGGACCCCATGACCACCCTGTGGGATGGGTTGTGTCCACACCCTTGACCTTCCCACCGACCTCTCACCCTGACGCCATGTGCTGTGACCCCAGGGCCTCCCCATGGAATGGGCTGTGCCCACACCTTTGATCTTCCCACTGACCTCTCACCCTGACGCCGTGTGCAGGGGTCCTTTGACCTCCCTGCAGGATGTGCTGTACTCATACCCTTGACTTTCTCACTGACCTTTCGCCCTGACGCCATGTCCAAGGACCCCATGACCCCTCCAGGGGACAGGCTGTGCCCACACCCTTGACCTTCCCACTGACTTTTTACCTGACGCCACGTGCAGGAGTCCCATGACCACCCCACCAGCAGGATGGGCTGTGCCCACATCCTTGACCCTCCCACTGACTTCCCACCCTGACACTGTGTGCTGGGACCCCATGACCTACCTGTGAGATGTGCTGTGCCCACACTCTTTTTTTTTTTTTT
>NW_007231095.1:385420-390728 GCF_000164805.1 Carlito syrichta | reverse complement strand
CCTTCCGCCTCGGCCTTCTGAGTAGCTGGAACTACAGGTGCGCGCTACCATGCCCAGCTAATTTTTTTATTTATTGTAGAGAGGAGGTCTCACCAAGTTGCCCAGGCGGGTCTCGAACCAGTAGGCTCAGGCAATTCACTCACCTCAGCCTCCCAAGGCACGGGATTACAGGCTGAGCCACCGAGCCCGCCTTCTGTGCCCACACTCTTAACCTTCGCACTGACCTCTCACCCAGACACTATGTCCAAGGACCTCACAAATTTCTCATGGGATGAACTTTGCCCACACTCTTGACCTTCCCGCTAACCTCTCACCCTGATGCTATGTGCAAGGACCCCCATGACCTCCCTGTGGGATGGGCTGTGCCCACACACTTGATCGTCCCACTGACCTTTCACCCTGACGCCATGTGCTTTGACCCCATGACCTCCCACGGAATGGGTTGTGCTCACACCCTTGACCTTCCCACCAACCTCTCACCCTAATGACATGTGCAAGGATCCTATGATCTCCCTGTGGGATGTGCTGTGTCCACACTCTTGACCTTCTCACTGACCTCTTACCCCGAGGCCATGCGCAGGTGCCCTGTGACCTCCCACAGGATATGCTGTGCCCACGCCCTTGACCCCCCGACTGACCTCTCACGCTGATGCCATGTGCTGGGACCCCATGACTTCCCTGTGGGATGGGTTTTGCCCACACCCTTGACACTCCCACCCAGCCTGTTACCCACTACTGGAGTCTGGGTCCACCAGACCGGTGCAAGCAAGTCTTTAGCTGAGTATCTATCAACCTCCATCACAACCCATGACGTGGGCCATTCCTCTACTTTGGAGATGAATCCACGGAAGCACAGTGAGAGCGTCTCACAATAAGTGGCGGTATTGGGATGAGACTCACTTCTGCCAGACTCCAGAGCCTGAGCATTTCCCTGATGGTGATGCAGAGTGACAGAGGCCCTGTGCCTCTCTCACAGCCCCTCTGGGGGAACCCGGGGGGTTGAGGCTGTTGTGGTATATGCCCTGGCTGAGGTATCCCCAGGCCTGAGTCTCCAGTCAACCTACACCCACCCCTCTTCAGTTCTGTGAGCCCTGTTGATGAACCAGTAGCCTTGGAGTCACGACTTCTGGGTTTTGGATTCTGGTACAGTTATGTGGGGTGACCTTGGGTAAGTCCCTTTATTTCTGTGGGAACGCAAGTTTATCCACCAGAAAAAGAGAAGATTGAGCCCCAGTGGTCTCTAAAGAACTGCCTAGCTCTAGTTTTGAGGTTTTCTTAGGAACCCTGAGACGTTGCTCTATCCAGGAGACAGGGAAGAAGATGATTGTATCTTCCTGCCTACATTGTCTGCTCGTTGGGAGACCCCTGCAAGGGTATACCATGTGCTCGGCACACATGAGTCAGATGCTGAGCTAGGCACGGGGGACACATCTCTGAGATGCACAAGGGGGACCCCAAAACCCTGGAATTTTGAGGAAGAGTCCCTTGGAGTACCTACTGGCTTCCCCGCTAGGTGAGTGTTCTAGGAACTCATCGGCATCCGTGTACCAGTTAGTGTTGTTGGGAGAGGCTGCGTTGCAGAAGAAACCTCCCAAGTTATGACTTGTTCTTTCTCCATAACAATGTACCTGCCCACACTGCACTGAATGCTCAGCAATATTTTTTACCAAAAACGGCATGACCCCTGTGCCCCACCCTCCCTATTCACCCCATCTCACTTGAGTGACTTTTTGCTGGTTTGTTTCCTCACATGAAAAAAAAAGTCTTCCAAGGGAAACGTTTTGCCAATGTGGAAGAGGTGAAACAAAAAATGGCGGAAGCACTCAAAGGCATCAAAAAGGACAAGTTCAACCTGCAATTCCGCTCCTTTGGGAGGCTGAGGTGAGTGGATTGCCTGAGCCTGGGGTTCGAGACCCGCCTGGGCAGCGAGACCTCATCTCTACAATAAATCAAAAAATCAGCCGGGCATGGTAGCGCGTGCCTGTAGTTCCAGCTACTCGGAAGGCGGAGGCGGAAGGATCGCCAGAGCCCCGCAGGTCGAGGCTGCGATGGCCGGGAGCGGCCACTGCACTCCAGTCTGGGCGACAGAGTGAGACTCCAACTCAAAAAAAAAAAGGACCAGTTCAAAAACTGTTTTGAGCAGTGGATAAAGCATCTTGATAGGTGTATTGCATCAAACAGAGAGGACTTTGAAGGTGGTTGCAGTTTAAATATGTAAGAATAAATACATAATTTTTATAAATTAATTCCTGGGTTTTTGGATTCCCCCCTTGTGCAAGGATGTGCCCATTAGCACTGTTAGGAACGGCCCCAAACTGGGCACCCCGATGACCAGCAACAATGGAATGACAGAGGAACTGGTGTCCATGCCACCCAACGGACATGACACAGCCCTGGGAATGGACAACAGTGCTACTCAGAATCACAGGGATGGGTCTGGCAAATGTATCAAATGGAGAAAGTAAGACGCTATGGAGGGCACACTCTCATGTAACACCACTTAAGGCAAGATTTAAAGAACAGGGAGAATTCACCAATGATGGTAGGAAAATGGCTATTCTGGGGGCTCGCTCTGACTGAAAGGGGGCACGTGGGAACTCCTGGGGGGCTGGCCTTGTCCTGCTTCTCGGTCTGCATGTTGGTGTGATACGTATGTCCACTTGGGGGAAGTCCCAGAGCTGTGTGCTGACAATTTGCACGTCTTTCTGCACGTCCACGTCAATTTAACTAAAACGTCACCATTAGCCCAGCCTCCAAAGGGGCTCTGAGAACACATGGCAGGGCAAGTCTCCTGGAGTGGGGTGATAGAGGAGACCGGGAGCGGGAGGGACAGCCCACGAAGGTGCCATGGAAGCCACATCTTGAGGGGCTGTGTCTCCCGGGGGCTGGAAAGGAGTGCTGTGTATGTAGCAGTGGCGAACATGGTTTCAGAGTCAGTCAAGCTCAGGTTGAATTCTGTCTCAGTCGCTCATGAGTGGAAGGGCCTTGGGAGACTTGTTTTCTGTGTGTCCGTAGCTCTTGCTCCATGCCAAGGACTGTCCTTCATACCCTGGAAAGACTGACCCAGGGAGTACACACCACCCCAGCAGGAGTTTCCGTTACTACTGCAGGAAGGACAAGGAGCTTTCCCAAAGTCCCAAGACAGATGCCGAGCAAGGCCATGAGCAAGGCCACAAGCACGGGCTGCCGCATTCTGTCAGACCTCCTGGGGCCGCTGTGAGAGCTGAAGGTCAGGAAGCAGGAAAGGCCTGGGGCACACACTCAGATGCACAACTGGGTCCCTAACCGTGGCCCTATCACCCTGCTCTGCTCTTGAGGCTTAAAACTGGGGAGGATGGATGCAGCCAGAGAGAGCCCCGTTTGCCCAAAGTCGCAGAGGGTGGCAGAATCTTCATGCCTCTCGTTATAGACCACCGGTGTCCCAGGCCTGGGGCAGGGGGCTGACAGGAGGCAGAGATCAGTCATACCTGGACCCTCCCTCAGAAGGTGAGCCAGAAGGCCAGCTCCTGGCCCGAGGCCCCTTGTGTGGCGGGTTCTGGGGGCCGGCCCTGTACTCTGCAGAGCAGGGCGCTCTTTGAAACCCCTGGTTGCCTGGCACAGCAGCTCCCATGGGTCTGGGAGCTTCAGGAAACAGGTGCATTTCCAAATCAGGTCCCTTTCCATTTATCTTGCTGTGGGGCTGGTAGTCGAAGGCCAGCTCTCAGGAGGGAGACGGAGACTTGCCAAGTGAAACAGGGTTTAGCGGGTGCCAGCAGCTCACCCCAGCACTCAACAAGCCCCTCCTGGTGAGCCACTCGCTCCCTGAGGCAAGTCAGCCTCTGCCAGCCTCATGCCTGGCTCCCTCCATCCCCCATTCCTGTGGGGCTGGGGAGCGGAGGTCCAGGCACACGTGGCAGCCTCCCTCGCCACCAGCCCAGGCTTTAGTCTGCCCATCTCTCTGTCTCCCACCTCCATGACCACCCACTCACACACATCCCATGTGGTACTCTGTCCTTCAAACCACTCACACAGCAACCCTGTTGTCCTAGTAAGCATAGATAATGCCACATCTTGGGCGCCCACCGTGTGCAGTGCACGTTGCTGGGCACAATACATATTAATATATTCATATTATTCCAAAGAAGTCTTTTAATGACCTTGCAAGAGTACACTATAATTTACTTTAAAGTCTTTCGAAAAAGCTGCTGAAGTTGTCCCAAGGCCACCTAGCTTGGGAAGAGCAGTGCTGGGTTTCCAAACCCAAGCTCGCCTTTCTCCCAAGTGCCTGTACATGACCCCATCTCACCATGACTAGCCCTCCCTGGCCTTGGGAGCTGTCAAAAGCCAGTTCCAACTTCTCCCTGCATCCTGCCCATAGGGGCCTCCCACTGTGGCATTTGGAGAGAGAGAGAAGAGGACATGGACTGGCCAGAGGGCAAGGAGGTGTGAGGATGCACGCTGGCCTCCCTGCCACAGCTGGGCTTCCTCCAGATGCCTCCTGGGCAGAAGGCTGGGCCCTGGGGAGTAGGGTTTGGCAAAGCCACCTGTGGTGAAATAGCATCCCTTCCCGCAGCATGGACTTTAGAATCCGAGAGACTGCAGGGATACACACTCAGGGGAGACACCAACACCTCCAGGCTCTCTGAGTGCCGACATCATCATGCTCTATGAACATCAAGTAAAATAATGCATGGAAAATGCTTAGCACATGCCACAGGCACCGGAACAGCCGTGGTCCTGTCCCCTGCCTGTCTGACTCCATAGATGGCTTTGTTTCACCAGACAGTGAATGTATCAGTGCAGGGTCTTGGGGTACAGAAGGAAGCCATGTTCTCCCCGTCTCCCAAAGGCAGATGGCAGTGAAGTGTCTTGGTAAGGCATCTCCAGAACAATCTCCCTTAGAGTCTGCCACCCCACCCCCTGTGGGCAAATGCCACTCTGAAACAAGACTTTCTTTATTCACCAGAGGGCTCCCAGACTTAGTCCTTAGTTAAAGTCTGTGAGTGTAAAGCCAGATAGTAAATGTTAATGATAACCCGATAGATTAGCGTTTAGGAGGCAATAATAGGTAGAGATTGGGAGTGAGTGATTGACTGCCCTTTGTTTTTGTTTTTGTTGTTGTTGTTGTTTTTTTGAGTTGGAGTCTCACTCTGTCACCCAGACAGGAGTGCAGTGGCCGCTCCCGGCCACCGCAGCCTTGACCTGCGGGGCTCCAGTGATCCTTCTGCCTCAGCCTTCCGAGTAGCCGGAATTACAGGCGCACGCTACCACGCCCGGCTGATTTTTTGATTCATTGTAGAGATGAGGTCTCGCTGCCCAGGCGGGTCTC
>NW_007231095.1:355911-385300 GCF_000164805.1 Carlito syrichta | reverse complement strand
CACTCACCTCAGCCTCCCAAAGGCGTGGGATTACAGGCTGAGCCACTGAGCCCGGCTGCCCTTTGTTTTTAAAGGACTTCTGTGTGACTGGTGTGCCTGGGAAGCCCCTTCTCTGAATGTCTGGGCTTCGCCCAGAGAGCCCCAGAGGAGGGTGCCTGGGGGCCTCCCCTCCAGGACAGCCCCAGGCAGGAGGACACCTTCTTCCTCACACTTCCACATCTGAAAGGGTTGGGAGACACTGCTTTAGGTGAATCAGTGGCTTATTTCTATACTCTGAACACCAAGAGGGAGAAACCATGCCAGGAGCCAGCAAAGAGTGGAAACAAGAAGATAAGAAAGGAGTGACCCACACACAGTCCTGGATGGCGCCTGGAAGGCTGGATCCACACGACCCCGACCAGTGTGGTACAGTCAGCATTTTCAGAAAGTCCAGGCTGAAAGTCACATCCTCCAAGGAAACCTAAGTAGACTAGGCCATTTGAACTAGTGGAAACAGGAGAACAACTTTAAAGACTCATACTCACGGAATTCAAATTAGATGATTCTCCATCCCATCTACAGGGTATGAGGGGGGACTCAAAAATCCCAGAATTTATTTATCAAAAATTGTGTATTTATTCTTACATATGTAAATTTCAGTCACCTTCAAAGTCCTCTCCGTTTGATGACACACACCCATCAAGACGTTTTTTTCACTGCTCAAAACAGTTTCTAAACTTATCAGTTGTGATGCCTTTTAGTACTGGTCCCTATGACCTCTCTGATAATGTACCTTTCTGTCTGTCCATGCATATATTCTGCTGTTTTTTGTTTTACCTCTTCCACATTGGAAAAACGTTTCCCTTGGAGGACTTATTTCATTTGGGGAAACATAAAAAAGTTGCCTGGGGAGAGATCAGGTAAATAGGGAGGGTGGGGCATGGGGTCATATCATCTTTTATTAAAATCTGCTGAACACATCACAGTGTGATCAGGTGTGCTCATAGATCATGAAACAGGTTGACACATTGAAAGAATCTCCAAAAAACAAAAACTGAATGTAGCCTCTCACAATAACACTGGCTGGTCCACTGATGCCGAAGGGATTCCTAGAACACTTACCTAGCAGGGGAAGCTTGTACTACAAGGAGCCCACCCTTCGAAAGTTAATTCCATTTTTTGGGTCTCCCTTGTACATTCATGCATACACATACACACACACGTAGATGGACAGAAAAGGTGCATTATCAGTGAGGACATAGGGAGCATCACCTCCATCCTCTGAAAGTGTTTCTTGGTATCTGTGAGCTGAGGAGCCAGGGAGCCCACATCCTCACCTTAGAAACGCATGCACGCATGCATGCACGCACACACACACACACACACACACATGCTTCATTAAACAACATGCAAGCATGGCAAAATGTGTGCCCTACAACTTCCTAGTGATGGGTCTGTTTTTATCGTATTGGCAATGCAAACCTTGGAATTAACCTTATCTTCCGTTGTTGCTTGGGCTATAATTTTTTATCTGATCCTAATAGGCATCCGGAGCTGTAAACTGGGCCACTGACCAGCAGCCCAGAAGTTCGGAGCACAGGCTTGTTGTTGGGAGAAAGAACACAGGCATCTAACTGCCTGGTGTCCAATCCTCACTCAGCCCTACCAGTTGTTTCTCCCCAGGCACCCACTGAACTCTGGTCCCTCAGTTTTGTCATCCATAGAATGGGCTTACTTATTCCAGAGGCTTCTTGGGAGGGTAAATGAATGAATGCATTGCAAAATGCTTAAACCACGCCAGGACAGGAGTGACAGTCAGCGAGCTGACTGCTCCTTACAATTATGGTTTTGTCCTGGTTTCCCCTTTACATTTTTCACTTCCTCTGGTACTTCTCTCTATAAACCATTTCAAAGTCCTTTTGGAACAAAGCAAAGTATGACTATATCCATAAGCCAGATACGCTGAGAGACAGCGAGTGGGATAAAATGTTCAGAAGACGCGGTCCTTGCCGTTAAGACATGGTTATGATTTAATAATCACACGCCCACCTCCTTCCCAGCACACTGCTGGTCTTGTCCAACTAAGCATCGAGTGGTAAAAGTCCTTCTATATTGAGCATCAACCAAGTGAGTCAAGTACCCTACCTTGGGTCCTCAGACAAGGGCTGTGAACTTCCTAAATGGATTCACCATATTTCCTGTTTCTGTGTTGTAATTCTTAAAGATTCCGTGACCCCCTAAGTTCCAAAGCCCTGCTCACATCCCTGTGCTGAGTTCCCCTGGTACAGCCCCATCTCCCCAGAGGGACTGGCTGGTACCCACAAGCCAGGGGACCCTGGGCAAGTGTCCCCTCCCTGGTTTCAGCTTTCTCACTGTCGAGCAAGGGGCCTGGAGTCGAAGTCTCCCTGCTCCAATGACTAGGTGGGGCGTGACCTCTCACCTCAAGGTCCCGGAGGACGGGGTGGTCTTCAATTCCTGGGAACAGCACTCGCATGGTGTAGGTTCTATAATCTAGGAAGGGAATGCCGGCTCCATCCAGGTCACTGGTCAGCTCATGGATGTCCGTCTGCAGCTCAGCAAAAGCTGGCGGGAAGAGAAGCCTGTGAGACTGCTGGATGGGACCCTTCTCAGAACACTCAGAGCCTTCTCCAGGCCCCAAGGACACATGTGTGCACAGTGGACATGGGCATGCAGGAACAAAAAGCAGGGGTTAAGTAGCAGGGACAGATGCATTAGCATGGAAGAAAGGCAGTTGAAGAAACCTGTCTTGAGACCAAAGCCCCCTCAAAGTGTGGGGGCTGGATGAGGCTGTTGACAGACCTGTGCTGCTGCTGGGGCCAGGAGGGATGCCCCCTAAGATGTGGTTGGTGAAATGTGCTGGGAGGGGTGTGTGGATGGGCAGGCAAGAGAAGAGAGCCTGCCAGTGGGGAGGGGCGCACTCCGGATGCTGTTTTTTGTGGGTGTCCTCATCAGCCTTAAGAACAGAAGGTTCTGACAAAATGGAAAGTTGTCTGGGCTGACTTTGACTGTGCAGCTCCCGGGGGCCATCGAGGCTCCTTGTGGGACTCCGACAAGCACTCTGTCATGTGGTGTGTTCCTTCTGTGGAAATGCACAAGGTGCTTCTCTGTGCTTCCACAAGGTGGTGAGTTGAGATCTGACTGTGGGTCCCGCTGTGTGTGGAGGCAGCTCAGGCCTCCAGATAGATGGAGTGGAGACCCCGGTCGGCCCCCAGGCGAGTCCGGCACACAGCACGGCCCTTGGTGTTACACAGTTCTGAAGCTGTCACTATAGTCCATGCTCCGTGTGTTCTCCTCCAGGGCCACATCCCACCCTGGGAGGTTCACAGGGCTGAGACACCCAGTCCTTCTCTGCTTTGTCTTTTTCCTCAGCGTGCCTCCTCCCTACCACACAAGCACACTCACATGTACACAAACATGTGCACACTCGCACGCACACACACATACATGTGCACACATACGTGCACACTCATGATCACTCACATGCACACACACGCATACTCATGCACATGTGCATGTGTGCAACCAGCATGATTGACACATGCTGACAGAGAACAGTCCGTGGACATTGACAACTAACAAGTGTTTCTTTCTAATCATACAACCTCAAGACAGGGGAAAATACTCTACTCGTTCGGAAGGGCTTCCCAGGCCCAAGTGCATCCAGGTTGCTCAGAGAGCAAGCCTGGTGCCCAGTGGGCTGTGAGGATCACGGAAACCCCACACAGCCACCTGGGAACAGCAGGTGGCCTCGGCCTGCTTAGTATTATGGAGGAGCACTATCCTGCAGGGCCCATTTTGGGCCGTGGCTTTGGGCTTTCTGTGTCTGGAGGCTCCCTTGAAGCTCGTGTCCTCCCCTCCTGCAGCCCTGCGGCCTCTGCCCTCATCACACAGACACTGGGGTTCTTGTCACGGAGCATGATCTCGATGGCGAGAGCCCAAACACACCCAGGTGAAACCTGCACCAAGGTGAGCATGCATGTGTGAGAAGGGAGTCAGCTGGCATCCTCGGCATGTGCTGTCGCAAACACCCATGCACATGTGTGTATACCCTGAAGAGGAATGTGTGCCTGTGAGTTAAGGGAGTGTGTACGTGTGTGTGCATGTGAGAGTGTGTGAGTGTATGAGTGTTCAGGGTGTCAATGAGAGTGAATGAGTATGTCAGCATGTATTTCAGTGTGTGAGCGTGTATATGTGTGTGACAGCATGTGTGGGTATGTCAGTGTGTATGCATGTATCAGTGTGAGTGCATGAGTGTGTATTAGTGTGTGTCAATGAGTGTGTCCATGTGTGTGAGTGCATGAGTGTGTGTCAGTGAGTATGTGAATGTATACGTCAGTGAGTGTGACTGTCAGTGAGTGAGTGTGTATGTCAGTGAGTATGACTGTGTGTGTCAGTGTCAGTGTATGCTTAAGTGTGTATGTCAGTGAGTGTGATGCATGTCAGTATGTATGTGAGTGTGTATGTCAATGAGTGTGTGACTGTATAAGTGAGCGTGTGGTTGTGTGTGAGGAGTGTACGTGAGTGTGTGCAATTATGAGTGTGTACGTGAGTGTGTGTATACATCAGTGTGACTGTGTGTCAGTGAGTAAGAGTGTATGCTTGAGTGTGTATATGTCAGTGAGTGTGACTGTGTCAGTGAGTGTGTATGAGTGTGTATATGTCAGTGTGTGAGTGTATACGTGAGTGTGTGCAACTATGAGTGTGTATGTCAGCGAGTGTATGCTTGAGTGTGTGTGTATGTCAGTGAGTGTGTGAGTGCATGCATCAGTGAGTGTGACTGTCAGTGAGTGTGTGAATATATACATGAGTATGTATGTCAGTGAATGTGTGAGTATATACATCAGTGAGTGTGACTGTGTGTATCAGTGTGTGTGTTTGTCAGTGACGGTGTGTATGCATGAGTGTGTGTGTATATCAGTGAGTGTGTGAGTGCATACATCAATGAGTGTGACTGTGTGTGTCAGTGAGTATGTGTGTGAATGTATGCATGAGTGTATGCATATCAGTGAGTGTCTGAGTGTGTACATGCCTGTGTCAGTGAGTGTGTGTATATATGTGTATGTGTATAAGTGTGCATGTCAGTGAGTGTATGCGGGCATACATGAATATATGTGTATGCCAGTGTGTGAGTGTGCACGTCAGTGTATCAGTGTAAGAGTGTGGGTGTGTACATCAGTGTGAGTGTGTGCAAGTGTGAATGTGTGTGCTTGTGTGGAAGTGGAGTGTGTGGAGAAGGTGTATTCATCTCTCAGAAGCTCAGGCCCATGAAGGCCCTGGGTTGGGCATCCCAAGTTTGTGTGTGTGTGTGTGTGACGTCCTGTTTTTAGTCTCCAAGCCAATATTTCCCTGGGGCAGCACCACTCAGTCCATGTCCAGCCACTGGCCCTGGCACCCTGGAAAGTGCTGCCATGGTTCCCAACACGTCCGCTGTGGAAAGACTCCCTCGGCCCACCCGAGGCCAGAAACCAAGGTCCCCGGGGGCCTCCACAGACACTCCTGGGCAGGACTCCTGCCTGACAGCCAGTCCTTCTCTGAGGATGCTCACTCCCCCTCCCTGTCCCCTCCCAGAGGTGCCAGCCCGTGGGAGGAGGAGGAAACTGGCTTTTATCGTCTGCAGCTCTCCTTCAAGTCACCAAGCACCTCCCACATTCAAAGCTTCATGCCTGCCACACATAAAAGAGATTCTAATCACTACACCTAATTAGAGGAAAGAGTACATTGTGGAGAAAAAAATTAAGCAGCGTAAATATAATAAAAGGCAGTAATTAACAGTCCCACACGGCGGATGCTGTGTTGATAGCTGAAGGATGGGAGAGGGGATGGAATGAATCCACTTCCCGTCAAAAAGTGCCGGGCTGGCCTGGTGGGAATGGCGAGCCTGGGGGCCCAGGTACACGATTTACTCCTCGTGTAAATGCATAGCCAAGAGTCAGCTCAGACCCTCTGGGGCACTCTGGGAATGACACCCCGGGGGTTGCAAGAAGCTGAGTCCCAAATTTCCTTCTTGGGTTTAGTGCGGGTCTCACTTCGTGGTGGTGTTTGTCATGTTTTAAACACAAGCTGTGAAACATTACTCCTTCTACATGCCCGCTCAGGGAAGAGAGTGAAGAGGCTGGGATGGGTCAGGTCAAGGCCCCCCAGGCCTCCCCTGGAGTGCAAAACTCACTCAGCCAGGAGTCTGGGTCTGGAGGCTGCCCAGTGGGAGTCAGATCCCAATCGGACACATGGAGGGAGAGGGCGAGGAGAGCCTCACTGGGTGTCGCCGGGGGCCGGGAGGGCGGTGCTAGGGTGTGGCTTTGTTCTGAAACACAGGCTCAGAGACCAGAGGGGGGCTCTGTGGGTGGGACATGCTGCCTCCAGCACTACTCATTGCTGCCCAGTCTGCTTGCTTGTAGATGAGATGCATACGATGCACAGGCACGCACACACAGGTGCATGCACACACACATGCATGCACACACATGTGCACACAGGTGTGTGCATGCATAAGGCTCATGTGTGCACATGCATGAGCACACATGCGCACACAGGTACACACAGGCACTCACACATATAGGTGCACACACACATAGTCTCCAGCACTGGGCTATGGCCACTGGCTACTCGCACCTTCCTTGCACTCCAGGGCCACGCGGGACTCCAAATTGTCCATCTGCATCTGCAGCCGCTTCAGCGTGAGGTCGCTCTCCCGGGACTTGCGCTTGTAGGCAATGAGCACGGCCACGATGAAGATGATGAGGAGGCCGCCGGCCACCGCGATGCTGACGATGGCAGGCAGGCTGAGTGGGCTGTCTGGGGCGATGTACACCATCCCTGGGGAGTACTCCATGCCGCCGACACGGGCCTGGGGGCACACAGGCAAGAGGGGGCTGAGTGTGGGGCAGGGCTGCCCAGAAGGTGGGCAGGAGAGAGGGAGGAGACTCCTCCCTGGTGTCAAGATGGACCAGTGGGCATGTGCGGGTGGGGGCGCTCAGCAGGGGTCACCTCATGGGAACACCACACATCCTCTCATTCAGGGCCCTGTTGTCTTCATAAGGAAACGGCACGCAACAGAAACCCAGCACAGTCCCACCTGAAGCCATGACTAGGACTCATCCCCTCATGAAGGCAGATGCCAGAGGTACAGACCACGACACTACACACCTCTCCAGAAGTCTCTCTTGCCTACTGCAGAGGACTGAGTGTACGATTCAATGCTGTTTTGCATTGTCTTGTTCAGCAGGATGGAAAGAATGACACAGAAAAGAGAAGCTTGGAAGAGGGACAGAAAGAAGGTGCCTGGGGCATGGGCTTGCCAAGGAAAGTCCTGGGGGTCAGAATCCCTCGTGGGGAACCTCGGGTCTGGGATGGGGCAGGGCCACCCACACCGTGCCCCCGTGCCTGCCTGCCTAGGGCCCCTGCTCACCATCACTTTGTGCCTGCCGATGAGGTTGGGGGGTTCACAGAGCAGCTGCACATCTGACACAGTCACGGCACACGGCTTCTCCCCGACCAGCACTGTGTAGTTCAGCTTCACGTTTCCCCCAGCCACAGGCGGGATCAGGTTCTTGCCCTGGACAGACAGGAAAGCCTCATTCTCACCCTGAGGTAGAACCACGGCGACCCGTTGGTTGCCATGCCCACCCACCCAGGGGAGTCAGGGGGAGGCCACCTTTGTTAGTCCCAAACTCCAGGGCCCATGTATGACCATTGCTTCTTTTGACAGTGGGGAATCAATCATCAAAGCACCCTCTTCAGCTCCTCCCAAACGCAGCCTCACACTCCTTCTCAACCCAGGCTAGAGTCAGTCATGGCCAGTGAATCCAAATTGTCATAGGAATCAACATCAATTTGCGATCCAAAGGGAGCCTGTGCTGAGGTTTGCAAAAAGCTGCCTGGGAGGGAGCAGCATGAGCCTCTGACCTGCCAGTTCCCAGACACACAAAGCTTGGGAGTCAAAGGGCCAGGGTGGCTCTGCCTGCCCTAGAGCGGTCCTGAAAAGACAGTCCCCTTCCCAACACAAGCTCAGAGAGAAGCCTTATCACACCTGGATGGGGCTGCAGCCTCTGTCTCGAGACGGGACAGGGGCCTGTGACTCCCGGCCTCTTTCTGGGACTCGAGCTCCTCTTGTGTGCACCAGCCCCCCGTTTCTTCCCGCCTGCCGCCCACCCCCTCACTCCACCTTTAGGATGATGGGAGTGCCGGGCTTGAGCTCCAGGACGCCGGAGGGGCCAAAGGCCTCGAACACAGGGTTGGGGTAGTAGGTGAAGTTGGTCTTGTTGAGGATGAGCAAGGATTGGACATTGTCCAGGATGAAGCCGAACTCCTCGGGCCTCTCCGTCAGCTCCGACTGGCGGTCGGGGCCCAGCGCGAGGGCTGGAGCCTGACAGGTCATCTCCGTGGCATTCAGGACCTCACAGATCTGTGGGGGTGTGGTCTATGCAATGAATCTCTACACACCCACAGCATGCTCCAGGACCCTGGGATGCCACTGGGATAGTGCGGGGCTGACTGGGAGTCACGGCTGGAGCACACGCTCGGAGGCCCCAGGAGTACGCACTATCACTGGCACCAATGGGGGTGTGGCGGCAACTAGGGGTGGAAGGAGGGAGTAAGGGTATGAACCCCAGAAACTCTGGGAGTGTCTGCTCTACCATGCCTGTACCCCAGGAAGGAAAGTGCCCCCATGTCCCACAGTCGCAGCACTCAGTGAGTCACAGGCTGTGGGTTGGCCATGGGGTAGGGGCCGCCTAAGAACTCGGGAAACCCACGTCCTCTGGAGGAGCAGCCTGCTGAGGGCGGTGGCCCCGAACCCGAGCCCTGCACTCACGTTGATGTGCTCCTTCCCTCCATGCTTGGCCCGGATCTGGGGGTTCTGGATGAGGTCCAGATGGGTCCCCCACACAGCAATGGGTGTGTTTCCACTGCCAGGAAGAAAGAAAGAGGCGTGTAACTCCCAAGTGCAGGAGAAGCACTGGTCCTGGACGATGACGAAGACCCAGCTGAACTATGACAACCAGGACAACAGAAACAGGCAGCATCCCAGTACTCATGGGGACAAGGGTGACATGCTGACTGCATAATGACAAGGGTGAGTGTCTCTGCAGTCCAGGGAAGACAGTGATGGCCAGATGTCCATGCTGCCCTTTGCCGAGCTTATGCAGAGCTTGGATGCTCTGCAGAGCCCCCTTCAACAGCATGGCCCCCAACTCCCAGAGGCCTCCAACCTCCTCTGAGCCCCTTGGTGTCGCTTCCTCACCTACCCCCCAGCCCTCACCAGTCTGGGGACTTTCTTCACATTGGCCTTGACCTGATGGAAGCCTTGCTTCTGCCCTCCTTAAGCCTCTAGGGTCTGGGCACAGCCTGCTCCCCCAGGGCAATCTGACTGCAGATTTCCACCTGGAGGCTTCATTCCAGCTGAGCTCGAGAAAAAAAGTCAGAGAGTCCAGGAACTCAGAGACCTCCCGTGGGAAGGCAAATGAGAACCGCTCTGGGACTCCTTCACCCTGGAGTGGGGCAGAGCCACTGAGAGATTCGCTTGTGTGTCTTTAGAAGGAAACCCAATACCTGTGCCCAGCCTTAGGAGGGCTGAGACGTGGCACAAAGGGCAGGTAGCACTCTCCTGGACCACACATACCCTGGGGGCTGCTCAAAGGAAAGGGGGGCACAGCCTGTGCCCAGTCTAGGAAGCATCTTCCGGAAGAATCCTGCAACCCAAACAGGCTTTAGCAAGGTGATTAGCTATGAGCCCGGTGGGCAAGGAATCCTTGATACCCACACCCACATTTATTCCTACGATGGTAGGAATAAACCCACTTGCTCCTCCTTGAACTGTCAGATACTCCCCACCATGCTTACACATGCACACACACACTCACTTATGAAAGCATTCATGCTTGCACATGCACATGAACACACACACACGAGCTCACACAACATATGCTGGCACACACTCACATATGCACACACTCACGTGCACACATGCTCATATGCACACACATTCTTTCATGCACACACGTGCTCACACATACACACATGCACTCACACGTGCACACATATGCTCTCACACATGCATGCTCACATACACAAGCATGCTCACACATGCACATATGCACACACAGGCACGTGGTAAGATTCCTGCGAAATCCAGAGAGACTTCTTCCCCGGGCAGTGCCCAAGATGTCCAGCATCTTTCCATATTCTCAGTTGTAGATCCACCCTGTGGCTACCAAATGGGCCCAGTCCCTGTTCACTTGTCACTCAGGCTGCCTGTGAGGGTGGAGCCCCATCCCACCCTCTGACTTTGTTCACCTAAGCCAGACACCGGCGTGGGCTGGCAAACCTAGAACATTCTCTAACCCACTTGTGAGGGGGCGTGATTCCGGCAGGCAGCCGCGCAGGGAGGAAGACACCTTTGCTTCTCAGAGCTAAATTGCACCAGGCTGTGACTTCCTCAGTTGCAGTTTTTTGACCAAGGCTCAGAGGCTGGGTCTACTTCCTGGGGCCAAGTCCTGGCAGAGCTTCCTCCAGGCAAGGTCCCCCTCTTCTGCTTCAAGGTCATGGCTAGAGTCTAGAAGCTTTGGGCCTCACTGAGCAACTGATGAGGACGAGCAGACCTCATCTCAGCAGGCCAAGGCTGCCTTTCCTTTGGGTTTGAGGCAGGGGGAGGCAAACTCTCCCTGTAAAGGGCCTGGTAGTAAATATTTTCGGCTTTATGGCCATATGGTGCCTGTCGAAGTGACTCAACTCTGCTGGTGTAGTGAGAAAGCAGCTATAGGCAACGCACAGACAAATGGGCATGGCTGGGTGCCAATAAAACTTTATTTATAAATGCAGGCGGCCAGCCAGATTTGGCCTACAGACCAGAGTTTTCTGCTCCCTGGTTTAAGCGATTACTCCCTGTACTGACCGTGTCTGGACTGGCAGCGTTCATGCCCCACTCCCATCTAGCCAGCTCAGGTTCCCTCTGAAGCAGATGGTGGGAGGCCTGGACCCTGCAGGGGTGGGAAGAGGAAGCTGCCCCAAGCTTCACTGCTGCCTCTGTATCTCACTTAAACCTGTGAGTTGAGAGGAGGAGCTCTGGCCCCAGGGAAGTTAAAGAGCTGTCAGGGTCCCTGGGGTGCTGAGCAGGGGAGCTGGCCTGACAGTGGGCTCAGTAATCTTCAGGGGCCTTTTTTGAGACGCCCTCTGATGCACCCTGTCATTCCTATGCATCCTCCATGGGCTGGAGAGGCGGGCTCTCACCATGTGGCCCTGGGATCCCGGAACTCCCAAAGCTCCAGGGCATCGCCAAAGAGGTGGAGGCTGAGGAGGAGGTTGCCACTTGTTCAGGTGAAGGGCAAGTGAGGATTAGCACTGAAGGCCCTGAGTCCCTGCCCCAGGCCTTTCTATGGCAGCATCCCACGCTTGGCCCCCTCCTTCTGGGACATGTGTTCCTCCTTCTGGGACATGTGTTCAGTGCATCTGGCTGGGCACTGGGAGGGGCATGGAACAAGACCAAACTGTGCCCTTGAGGAGTGTGTAGCAGAGGGAGGGACAAAGACAGGCAGCTGGAGGTCATGTGAAACAAAGGTCATCAGAACCCTCCAGGGGCACAGAGGATAGGTGTCTAGACAGGCCTCCAGGGTCAGAATGTGGCTGCCCTTCAGATGGGCCAAGGAGCTGGGCCTGATCTAGCTCCTTCTCCCATACCCTTCAGCCTGAAGCAGGACCAGAATTATCGCTCACGTTGGCCAGACATGAGAGAAGACTGGTGCCCCAGTTATCACCATGGGGTGGGGATGGGACCACCAGGCAGTGCTGGCCTTGGGCTGAGGAGGTGGGCTCTTACTGGAGGGGCTTGGCCTCCAGGTTGGTCCTGTGCAAGGGTGCTCCAGCAGGAGGGAGGCACAGTGGGAAGGTCTGACTCGGGGGTGCTTGGAACCAGCCCCAGCTCATCAATCCCACCAGCAGGAATGGGCCCCCAAAACCCTCCTTGGCTTTTGGGAGTCTGGGGTGGGAAGCTGAGGCACAGGGGCATCAGGGTCCATTGGGGGCGACTCCTACCTAACGATGCTCCACTCGGGCTCGATGCGCGCGATGGTGGGGTCCTCCACGTACTGGAAGGCCAGGTCCTGGGGGATCTTGGCCCTGTCCACCTGCACTGTCACCTTCATCTCCAGCACTTCTTCTGAGGATGTGGTGTTGCACACAATGTGGGATGGGGATCGCCTGGAGGTTGGAAGACAGAGCACTGCTTGCCTGGCACTGGGGAGGATGGGCTCCCGGGTCAGCACCTCCCGTGTCCCCCAGCCCCTGTGTGTCAGGTCCTCAGTGGCAGCTGGTGAGCCTTGCCTCAAATGGAAAACTCCAGGAGGTGACAAAGAGGCTCTCCTTGACCAAACTTGAGGCAGGCTCTTCTGAGCCCATTTTCCAACTAGGCCTCATCCTTGGGTCTGTCTTTGGCCTCTCTGGCCCCATTTTTAGCAAGAGTCCTGTGAAGTCTGTTTGGTGAGAATTCCCCAGCCCTTGATATCTGATCACCCTTGGTAACTTATCAAATTCCTCATCCCTAAGGCTAGGCATGATGGCTAACACCTATAATCCCAGAATATTGGGTGGCTGAGGCAGAAGGATCGCTTGAGCCCAGGAGTTAGAGACTAGCCTGGGCAATAGAGTGACACCTTGTTTCTACAAAAAATAAAAAAATTAGCCAGGCATGGTGGCGCATACCTATAGTCCCAGCTACTGGGGGACCGAGGCAGAAAGATCACCTGAGTCCAGGAAGTTGAGACTGCAATGAGCCGTGATTGTGCCACTGCACTCCAGCTTGGATGACAGAATGAGAGGGAGGGAGGGAATGAGGGAGGGAGGAAGGAAGGAAGGAAGGAAGGAAGGAAGGAAGGAAGGAAGGAAGGAAGGAAGAAATTTTTCATCCCCAACACTTGCTATCTGATCTCTGATTACCCCATCCCACCTTCAGCAAGAATCCTGTTAGGTGGGTTTAGTAAGACTCCCCTACACCAAATGTCTCCTTTTAGGAATCCATGGGCCCCTCACTTTGCTTCTAGCTATAAATCCCCAGCTGTCTTCACAGTCTCTGGAGAGGAGAGCGGTTTCCCTCCCCTGCTGTGGTGGTCCTGACACCCACTGCAATAGTTCTGAATAAAGTTCTCCATCGCATTTTAACCTTGTGGGATGACTGTTTCTTTAACACCATGGCGGCAGGTTTCCTGAAGGGATCCGTCAAGGCCCTCAGCACGCTCCTCGGGAAGCCCTTCTAGAAGACTGGGGTGGCTGAGGGAGTGCTGGCCACTCCTGGACTCCTTCCTCAGATGCACCTCTTGTCTCACTCCTGCCCACCCCGCACCCCACGCTCCTGGTAGGTGTGTCTTCTGGGGTGACCAGGGGGACCAAGGGAGGCAAAGTCCTCTGTCCTTGGAAGTTCAACCTCAGCTGCTCTCATCAGTCAGCCGGCTCTGCAGCCTGGACAGGGCCCAACCCTGGTGAACAGGGTTTAGCTGGAGACCACAAACTGTGCTCTGCAGGGTGGGTGTTCCGGGGGCACTGGGGCCAGGTGATGGGCATGATGGGGTCATCCAGGGAGGAGGGGTCTGGCCGATCTCCAGTCTGAGCCCAGCTCCCCACCCAAAGAGCGGAAGGAAGTGGTTCCAAGGAGCCAGCCCTGCCCCAGCCTGCAGGAACTCCGGCTGCCCTGAGGTGAGTTATGGTCTAACCCTGCCCCTGCCCCTCCAGCCCTGCAGTCACCCCTGCAGTCAGCCCTGCAGAAAGGGGCCCCAAGGTTACCTGTGGAAGAGGCAGGGCTGTTTCCCGAACATCACCACCACATTGCTTCCGGCGTTCAGGTTGGTGCCTGTGATGGTCACTTGGGTGCCCCCGGACATGGGCCCCCGACTGGGTTTCAGTTCTGAAAGTGTCAGCGTCTGTGTAGAAAGTGTGTAGCCTGAGGCCCTGCCTGGAGGAGGAGGCTTCTGGGCAGGCCTGAGGCAGCACCCCACTCCTCCAGCACCTTCTGGAGCCTGTAGAAATCAGGGCTGTCCAGAGGGCCAGGGCAGTTTTCTTAGGCTTATAGGGACAGGCACCGTTCTGGACCCTGAGAATTCACCTCTCAATATTAATAACTAATAATAATAGCTGCCATGCACTGATTTTTAAGTACTAGTCTGTATGTCTTCATCTGTATGGATATATATACAGACACATATATAGATTTAATGAAGTCTACAAAACAGGTGTTATTGCTTATTTTGCAGATGCAATTCAGAGACGTGAAGTCAGTTCTCCAAGGTCACACGGCCAAAAAGTGGCCGGACTGAGATCTGACTCCAGAGCTCTGGTCCTCAGCCAGCTCTCCAAATCCACGGCCTCCCTTGCTCTTGCGAAGGTGACCTATCTTTCCCACAGGCCCCTCCAGAGAGCTGCCCAAAGCACCCAGGGGCACAGCAATGGACTGTGGGGGCACCCGAGCAGGCACAGAGGCCAAAAAGGTCCCTTGCTCTCAAGGGCTGCCAACCGCCCTCAGCCAGAAAGGGACCAGCCAGGAGCTCACCGGGTGGGGGCAGGGCAGGAGAAAGCCTTTGACAGCTGGGGATACGGAGTTGCAGTTTGTTCTTTCATTAGCATTTTAATGGAAAAACTTTCCCCAGTCCCAGGTGAGAAGCCTGTATCTGCATTTAAATGAAGATTTCTCTTCCGGGCCCAGCTACCTCCTCCTTAAAGAATTCAGCACCAAAAGTCAGGCCCCAGGGCTCCTGGGAGTAGGCGGCTAGTCCCCCCAAGATGCCTGGATCCGGAAGCCCCAGGCCAACCGCGTGCCCTCTGCCTGGCACGTGCACATCTAGGACGCGCTAAACTCAGCTCCTGGTCTGCCATTCCAGGCCCCGGCGGCCCGTCTCTGGATCCAGGATCTAACATCCCCCTGGCATGGGCCAAGCCAAGGAACCCAACTGCTTGTGGTGCTGGCTCTGTCACTGGCTCAGTAGGAGACCAGGAAGAGGGTGGTGTGAGGCTGCAGGAAGAGGCCCCCTTCCTCAGTTCTGCTCGGATTGTGCTGGGTGACTCTGGACAAGACACTTACCTCTCTGGGCACAAAACCAGGGGCCCGTGCCTATAAGGGGTTATGTTCAAGGTCCCTGACAGTTTTCTTGCTCAGTAAGTTGCACCTCTCCAAATGATGCCTGTGCTCCACTGTAAAGGAGCCCTGCCCACTCCCCAGACAGGGAAGGGGGGAGGGAAAGAAAGAGAGAGAGAGAGATGAGAGACCGAGAGAGAAGGGAGAGGGAGAGAGAGGTAGAGACAGAGAGGGAGAAAAGGAAGGGAGGGAGGAGGAAGAGGGAGGGAGGAGGGGAAGAAAGAAAGAGAAGGACAGAGAGAAGACCAAGTATGTGGGCTTTGAGGCAGAGTGGTCCTAACAACACGGACAATGCAGGGTAGCTGAATAGTCGGGTGGGTGCTCCCTCCAGCAGCCTGTGGCTGAAGTTCCTCAAAGGGGAGGAAGTGGTCCCTGTGGGCACTGCAGTGGCTCTGTCAAGGGGCCGGCGGTGGGGAGTTATTCCGGGTGGGAGAGGATGTTCTGGAGACATGTTTCAAAGTTGTGAGAAGCCATTAATTATTCAAGCTGTGCTTCATAAATATTTCAGGCGGGCTTGCACGGAGCCACATTCAGCGTTACTCGCCACCTCTCCACTGGGCTCCACGGTGAAGCTAGGGGGATGGGAGAACTCCCTGCTGGAGACTCCTGGGGACAGTTGGAACAGAGCCCAGAGCACGGCTCTGGGACCCCTTGACCAGAATCCAGAGGACCCTGGTGGGCGGGGGGAGGGGCTTTCCAGCTGTCTCAGGACTCTGGGGGCAGGAAGGCCACCAAGGTTTCCAGATACTAGGGGGTAGCATGGGAGGTTCTGTTCATTCCCAACTCCCTGAGAAGGCTTGTGGGGCCTCTGTTCCTCATTCCCCATCCCTGGAGCCCCTAGCTCTGTGGGGGAAATCTCCGCTGACTTGGCCCTTAAACACAAGGGGTCAGGGAAGGACAGGACACATCTCTCCCTGCTGGAGGTCTCCTGAGCGCACCTGTGCTCCTCAGAGATGCCCCTTAAGTAGATAAGCGGCCATATGCCAGGAACAGCCTCTTGCGAGACCCACATGGAAAAACCTATCTGCCTTGTACAAATCCTGCCTTTCCATGGCATCTGTGAGCACCCTCATGCAACCATACCGGCTCTAGGGAGGAGACAATCATGCAGGCAAGACCAGACTTTTCTGAGTAGACAGGACCTTCCAATGTTCACCACGCAGGCTCAGGACAAGTTTTAACGGAGAGCAGCGCACCAAGCCTGGGAAGCTACCCAGGAACCGTCCGTCTCCTAGGCCAGGATCTTCTTGGATGCATGCACTTCAGAATCACCTGGGAGCTGCAGTGTCTGGCTTCATGAGCCCTGGCAGGGGTAGGGGGAGGGATCCAGGCGCTTTGTTGAAAGTCTCCCTCCCCCCCCCCCTGCCGCCCCCACCTCAGAGTCTACCTTGCAGGAGGTTTATTGGGACCAGCCAAGAAGTGAAAGGCTTCACCTCCCAAGACTGATGGTCTGACGGGCGGAGCTGGGCACAGAGAACCTGCGGAGTGATGCCTTGGAGTCCCACTGAGGGGTGGGCTGCAGGGGCTGTGGCATCCCCAGCTCAGGTCTGCATGTTCTGGGTCCAGAGCAGGGCTCTGAAGAAGGAGGAGGTATATCCTCCAGGGGAAGGAGACTGAGAAAGGAAGGGGCAGGAAATGCAAAGGCTGGAGAAACAGGATCGGGTGGCCAGTGGCCAGATGGAGGGGCGTGGACCACATCACGCGACAGGGAGAGGAGGACACAGTGGTGCACGGAGAACAGGGAGTTTCAAAGAAAGGCAAGGGAAAGATGGAGGGAGACCATCGTGGTGGCAAAGAAATGGGAAAAGGAGGACTAGAACATGGTGACAGTCGATCTTATAATCAGGGGACCCTGATGCCCGGCTCAGCAGAACTGCAGGCCCAGGGGGCAGGCTGCTGGTGGGTGGGCAAGAGAGAAGGACGCTCAGCTGGAGGGAGCTGAGCCTGGATGGACACAGGGCGACTGCAGCCCTCTGGGTTGCTGTGGTCTTGACCCAGCCACCCAGGCAAGGGTCTGGTTGGAGGCCAGGATTGAGGCAGTGAGGCTCAGGGGAGCCACCAGCTTGGAGAGGCAGGGGAAGCCCTCACACTGCCCACTTTGCCAGCCGGGATCACTGCTGAGGACACTGAGCAGAAGATGACCTGGCTGAGGAAGTCCAGTGCCATCTCTGGCCTAGCCATGCTTTCTCCCTTCCCATCTGGTGGCCAGGTCATCTCAAGGCTGGCTTCATGCCCCATTTGAGGAAATGCCCGGTGAGTGTCATCTCTGTCAAGTTCTCTGTCTCTGGATATGGATGATGTACGGTGTGCACATACACACACACACACACTTTCCATATGAATGTACAGACACTGATCACTATTGTCTTAGTGTCTGTGGGGTTTAACTTGGAGATTCCCTCGTGTGCTTTCAGGAGGAGGCAGGGGTCAAATCCCAGACAGACAAGCAAACGATGTCACCAGAACTTCCTGCAGCTGTGTGTGCTTCTTATTCTATGAATCCCCATGTGCATGTGGTGACTGCAAGCTGTGTCCAGGGCATGGCTGGCCTTCAGAGCAGAGGTGGGGGGAGGAGGGAGTGGAAGGACTCTCTGGGACTTGACCCCGACCATGCTCAAGCCTGGGTTCAAGTCCTCGTGCTGGTTGATCTTATGTCCCCTTCTGGACTGTGGCCTCCTGAGAGGGGCCATGGCAGCTCCACAGCTGGGGCCAGCCACCTGGATCACACAAGTCAAACAGGTATTTATCAAATAATTCAGTGACAGGTATTATGCAAGATGATACGCTGTCAGTCAAAGAGAGAAGGAAGAAGGCAGATGAAAGAAGGAAGAAGGAAGGGAGGGAGGAGGGAGAGTGGGAGGGAGGGAGGAAGGGGATGAGAAAGGAGAGAAAGAAGGGAGGAAAAGAGGAAGCAAGGGCAGAAGCATGGGATAAAGGAAGAGGACGGAAGTAAAGAAGGAAGGAAGGAAGGAAGGGAGGAAACGAGGAAGGAAGGAAAGAAGAAGAGAGGGAGAAAGAGCAGGAGAGAGAGAGGGTGACAGCCAGACTCCCCAAGACGCATTTCAGGCCATTCCATGTCCAGGCATAAAATCCACTTCAGGCTTCCAGCCTCCAAAAGCAGCTCAGAATTATGAGGAGATGATATCATCACAGTTATCGTTAATCTGCGGAATTTAGTTTTTAAAATGGTGGGCATGTGCGGCAGGGAATGTGCTCATGTGTGTTCCCCCTTCCCCCCCATCCCTCCGCCCGGCCCTCAGACCCTCAGAACCACCAGCCAGGCAACCTTTGTGCCTTTGTGAGGAGGGGTGGGTCCAGGATGGAGGGATTCCAGGATTGGGGTGAGATGCTGAGAGGGGCCATGGGAGGAGGAAGGCAGTGGTTGGGGGAAGGTGGGGACAGTGGTGTGGGCAGAGGGTGTGCGGGGGCAATGTGGGGCAGGAGACGCAGGGCAGGGGTTGAGGGGCCAGGGATCTGGGCCATGTGAGTGCTGCTGTGGTGTGAGCGCGGCCCCCGGAGTCACGTTTGGAAGCCTTCGCCCCCAGTGGCGGCAGTGCGGAGAGGTGGGGCCTTAGGAGATGACTAGTGCCACTGTTCCAGGAGTGTGTTTGCTGTCGCAAGAGTGGGTTTGGTTTAAAGTGGGACCCGCCCTCTCTTGCCCCTGCTCTCCTCCTCCTTGGCCAGGAAAGCCACAGCAAGAAGGCCCTTGCTGGATGCAGCCTCTGTCTGGGACTTCACAGCCTCCAGAACTGTGAGCCAAGCACTGCTTTTCCTTATGAACAACCCAGGCCCAGGCATCCTCCTACAGCAGCAGAACACGGACCAGGACGCAGAGGTTGGGGGGATGCCTGAGGGTAATGGATGGCATGAGGGCCCATGGGGAAAGGCCAGGGAACAGCAATGGTGGCAATCACAGGCATCAGAGAGAAATGACATGACAAGCCATACGTACATTTCATGTAATTTTCACAAGATCATGGGAGAGATGCTCGTAACCCCATTTACAAACGAAGAAACGGATGCCCCAAATGTTAACAGCTTGCCCACGTCTGCCCAGTTAGCAGGTGACAAGTCAGGGCTCAAGCCCCAAGAGTCTCCACAGAAGGTCCACACTCACCCACCTTCTGTGCCACCCTGCCAGCCATGCAGCCACAAGGGCACACCAAGCCCTGGATGCGAAAGCGACCTACCCAGAGCCCCACTACCAGGCACTGCAAAGCCTGGATTTGAATTTGAGGCCCCCAGGATTCAAAGGCTGTGCTTCCACTCACCATGGCATAGCCCCTTGGCCTGGGCATGCCCGCAAAGGTCAAAAGGGACCCAGCAGTCACGGTAATGAGATCAGTGCCTGCGCCGGCCAGGCCACCGGTGGCCAGGACTCACCATGAAATAATAGAGCTGCGAGGACCGGGCCATGAACTCGGGCCGACACACAGCCACACAGATCTCCACGAAGCCCGCGTGCTGGCTGGGCTTGGCCTCCCCCATCTCACACACAATCCTGCAGGGAGGAGAGGAGACACCTGTGGTCACAGGAATTCCGGCTACAGCCCTGGGCCCCACGGCAGTCACCCGGCCCCTTCTCTGAAATAGGGTCTCAGGGTGTGTGAGGGGGGGTAAGAGATACCCCACTCTTCCCGGCAGGGACCCCTCCTTAGTTGGCGGGAGCTTCTCTCTGAGGGAGCCCCTGTTTTCTGATCCCAGATTAGTCCCCAACTCATGACAGTCCACTCCACCGTCAACAAAGCTGGAGGGGACGTTCCTTTCCCTCTGACTTTTGTGTGGAAGTCCTCTCTCTATTTTGCTGATAGACTGTCTGAATTAGGAGTATTAACTTTTGTCTGTTATAAATATTGTAATTATTTTCTCCTCCTCTGTCACCTTTTAACTGTGTATCTCATGTCTTTGGCTAAGCTAAAGGTTAAAAACATCTGTATGGTTGAATTGGTTGTTCTGTTACTTTACTGCTTCTTTTTTTTTTTTTTGAGTTGGAGTCTCACTCTGTTACCCAGACTGGAGTGCAGTGGCCGCTCCCGGCCACTGCAGCCTCGACCTGCTGGGCTCTGGAGATCCTTCCGCCTCAGTCTTCCAAGTAGCCGGAATTATAGGCGCGTGCTACCACACCCGGCTAATTTTTTTTTTGATTTATTGTAGAGATGAGGTCTCGCCAAGTTGCCCAGGCGGGTCTCAAACCCGCTCAGGCAATCCCCTCACCTCAGCCTCCCAAAGCGTGGGATTACAGGCTGAGCCACCAAGCCTGGCCTACTTTACTGTTTCTAAGTTTTATGTTTGCCTTAGAAAGAACTTCTGAGTAATAGTCCTGCCCACATAAGTACCTTTCTGCATAAATAACATAATGAATACATGTTCAGTGTAAAAAGAAATATGAGAAGCACGCAAAAGCCCTTGTCATACACCCCAGATGGCACCACTCAGAAATACCTCTTGTCAACATTTTGGCATATATGTGTCCTTGTTGCTTTTCTTTTACAAAATTAATTAGAAACTCTGTAATTTGCTTGGGAGCCTGTGTTCTCACTTAATATACCTTGAGTATATTCACGGTTATGATTTTTCTGTAATATTAGATTTAATGGCTGTGTCGTTTACTGTCTTATGCATACATACTAATTTATTGAGTTGATGGATTCCCTATTTTTAGATATACAAATTGCTTCTGAATTTTTACTGTTATGAAGAAAGCTGAAATAAGCATTCTTACACATAAATATGTGCAGTCCATTTATTTAGGGAAAGTTCCAGAAGTGTGGTGGCCAGGGTGAAACTTTGCACCCACATTTCCAAACTTGTCTTACAAAAAGTTTGTCCTAATTAATGGCCATCATTAGCAAGGGAGTCTGCAGCTTCCCAGCCTCTCACCTGCACTGAGCAGGAACTTTGGAAAATTGCTCCCATCGTTTTAATTTGCATTTTATTGATTACTATGACTGCTAAGCTTTTTTTTTTCTTTTTTTGAGTTAGAGTCTCACTGTGTTGCCCAGGCTGGAGTGCAGCGGCACTCTCACGGCCACTGAGGCCTCAACCGGTTCTGGCAATCCTTCTACTTCAGCCTTCCAAGTAGTTGGAACCACAGACGTGCACCACCACACCCAGCTAATTTTTTAATTTTTTGTAGAGATGAGATCTTGACAAGTTGCTCAGGCTGGTCTCGAGCCCCTGAGCTCAGACAATTCTCTCACCTCCGCCTTCCAAAGTGCTGGGATGACAGGTATAAGCCACCATGCCCAGCCAGCAATTTTTTTTCATAAGGCTTTTGATTCTTTGTGGTGAATGGTACACCTAGGTTCTTTGCTCACTCTGTGACATTTGCCTTTCATTTATAAAACCTCTTTATACACCAGGCACTGTGGCTCAAGGCTGTAATCCCAGCACTTTGGGAGGTGGAAGTGAGAGGGCTGCCTGAGCTCACAGGTTCGAAACTAGCCTGGGCAACATGGCAAGATCTCGTCTCTACAATAAATCAAAATATTAGCCGGGCATGGTGGCACATGCCCATGGTTCCAGCTACTTGGAAGGCTGAGGTGGAAGGATAGCCTGAGCCCAGCAGGCTGAAGCTGCAGTGGCCGTAAGTGTGCCACTGCACTCCAGCCTGGGCAATAGAGTGAGACTCCAACTCAAACAAACAAAAAAAAACCTCTTTATATGCTAAGAAAAAGTAGCTATTAACTGTAGCAGAACACAACCACATTCCCAGTTCATCATTCACATTTCCATTTTGTTTCCAATGGTTTCCGATATACAAGTTTTAAAGTTTTATAGACTCAAATCCCCTAATCTTTTCCTTTATATGTGATTCATTTTTCTGCAGTTATACTTAGAACACCTTCCCTTTCTTGAAATCAAATACATTTTCACCTGTATTTTCTTCTAATCCTTTCATATTTTAAACTTAACTCTTTGATCCACCTAGAATTTATTTTGTGTATAACGGGAAATAAGGATCTGATATTGTAGTTCTTCCAGGGAGTTAACCAGCAACAATTATTGAATGATCTTGCCTTTCCCTGGTAATTTGAAATGTCATCTTTATCACGTGCTAAATATGTATGCATAAGAATTCTTTTTCTGGGTGTACTACCTTATGCTACTGATCTAACAAGTATCACAATATTTTAATCATGTGGCTTTATACTAATACTTTCAATATCTGGCTAGGCAGGTCCAATATAGGATATTTTTAAATCCCCCATACCACAACATATCAGCTGTGACCGACTTTGGTTTTTTTGGAAAGGTCTCAGAAAGTTGAAGGACCCACAGGGAGATCTTCTGGTGACTAAGTGAACGGTAGGCCAGGAGGGTGAATCCTACCAAGACTGGGTGCTTACACCATCTGATGTACCGTGAGCATCTTCGGAAGGCCCTGAGGGAGGCCTGGAGAAGGTGAGGATGGCGGTGCCTATGGTTCAGAATCACCAAGTCTGGCATGGTCCAGCAAGTGGAAACGACACCTGCCCTGACATGCCTGGGCTGGGGATGCCTTTCCAGAGTCAGTACCTTATGCATACAGCACAGGTGACAAGATTCCACACAGGAGGGGCAGTGCCGGGGTGTGGAATGTAGATTACACTGTACTGGGAAGTGCCTTGTGGCTGTTTGCTGGGCTGGAAAGTGGTGCTTATTTATTTACGAGGCGATACATGATTCATGAGCATCCTCCACCCATCGGCCAAGGTCAAGGTCAAGGTCACCTGTTGAGTGACCCACACAGGGAGCAGCAGACTTTGCAGAGAGAGAAATAATCCAGGCACCCACAAGTGGAGCGTGGCTGTGGGATTTCATCTTCAGTCTCCGTTGAGAGAAGCACCGGAGGATGTGAGCCAGGGTTGGGGCAGCAGAGGAGACTGTACTTGCACTTCTCCGGCAGATTTTAATTGCACTCTGTCCCTTCTCCGCCCCCTACATACCCCAAGCAGGTGACAGTCACTTTCCCTCTGCACGGCAGTCAGCTAGCTCCGCAAAGGGCAGGTGTGGGGGCCAACCCCACCAACGCCAGAAGGCCAAGGACATCCCTCCTAAGCTTGGAGACCATCTGGGGCTGGTCAGGGTGTCCCTAACACTGTCTTCCCTCCCCCATTCCTCCCATGTGTCAGGTGGCTTCACTCACTGTTCAGCAGGGATGTAGCCATCCACTAATGGGCTGCACTCCACGCCGGCCACCTTCACGTGAGAAGCGATGTCCCGGAACTCCAGGCCCAGGTTCTCCCCTCGGATGGTGACCTTGGTGCCCCCTTCCCTGGGGCCTGTCACTGGAATTATCTGAGGGAGGAAGAGAGATCACTGGCAGTCACTCACTCGCTGCTGGGGTTGGGAGAGGCTGCTGGCTCTTCTCCCATCTCACCAGAGTCCCCAAGTGGTCCAAATCCCTGAGGACACACGAGGTCTGGGACTATCAATGGGCAGTAAGTCAGTCCGTGTGCGTGTGTGTGCGCGCATGCATGCGCATGCATTGCATGTTTGTGTGTGTGTACCCCTGTGTTCATGTGTGCATGTTCATGTGTGTGTGTCTATGTGCGTGTGTGTGTGTGGCCTCAGAAACAGTGTTCAAAGCCTGTTCCCATTTCATCTTCCCACTTCATGGAAGAGACGATTCGATGGAATGTCATCAGTCACGCTACTGGGTGATTTGCAGAAAACTGGGTTGAAGTCTTCCAGCCTTTGCCTGTGTTGGTTCCGCTCTCAAAGAAAATAAGAGCCCTCCACATCATGGCGATCCTACCCACCTTCAAGAGCCTTATCAAAGGTCACTCCCCACAATCCCATGCTCTTTCCAAGGCAGCCTCCTGAAGGCACTTCTGTGGCACAAGTATTTGTGACTGGGTCCTCCCCTTTCCACCCCATCCTTCTCCTTCTCCTCAGATCCCAGTCTCTGAGACAGGGACTGTGTCTTGCTTCTCCTTGTGGCCTTCTCGGTGACAGCGACATCTTTGTTTCTTGATGATAAACGCATTAAAACTCACAACTCTCCAGACACCTTTCTGGAATCAGATGAGAATTTGTCACTACACTTTCTCCCTTGTTGCTTGGCTTAGGGTCACATGGATTTGGGTTTAATTTAGACTTTGCCCTCATGTGCCGGTCAAAATGATGGGTTTTCCCTCCTAAGATGTCACCATCAATGTTAAAAAACCAAGACTGGACCATTAGGACCCAACAGCACAGAGCCTGCTCTGAGGTAGGGGCAATAAAGGACGAACACCACCTCATTGCAACATCCCACCTTTCTCAGGCCACAGGCGGAATGCCTCATGCCTGGTGCCTCTGAGTACCTGGATCTTGGCTAATGTCAGCAGATGGGGATGGGAGGAGCTCAGAAAGCCATCTCCAGCCCTTTCCTGAATGTCCTACTCTGCAGGGCCAGAACTAGGGACTCCATCTTGGGGTGAGAATGACAGTTGGGAGAAGCCAAAAACAACTGGTGGGGCAGCCCTGCTGAGGGGCAGCTTTGCCAGGTGAAGTGGCTTCCCTGCCTCAGTGGCTACCGCCCGCCTCTGCACATGCCCATGTGAGCAGGCATGTTTGTGAGTTTGCACACGTGTGTCCGACTGCAGTGAAAAACAGCTTCCCTGGAGATGCAGGTCAGTTTTCTGCACGAGGGAAATGGACGGGTGTGAACATAGGGAGGGGCATCTGTGTTCTTTCCAAATGCCTGCCCCATGGGTCTCCAGAGTGCCACTGGCACCTGGCAGCAGTGTCCCGAGACAGTCTAGCCCTGGCTTGTCATCCTGAAGAAAGACTTTTATCTCCGGCTCAACCCTTGATTCCCAGGTTCCCCTAGGACCCATGCAAATTGCAGGGAAATCTATTTAATAAGCCATCTCCTTTTTGGGATGTTCTTGGACTTGGGCCAAAAAGAAGTCAGTCCCGCTAACTGTACCAGATACACCATGCATTGCCATGTGAGACAACCCCAGGGTGGTTTCTGGTCAAGGGCTCTGGGATTCCTGGATCCCAATGGAGGTGCAGGGGTGAGGGGACTGGGGCCAGGACAGTTGGGAGAAAAGATTCCACCTGTCACCCTCTGGGTTAAATGTGCTACCACACCTCCCCCACCCTTAGAGAATCACTCTTTAAGATTCCCACCCATGCAAGAGCCTGAAGTGAGGCTGAAATTCTCAGTGTCTCCACAACCAGGAATGTGGAGGGGGAGGGGCAAAGGGTGGTGCCTACTCTGAGGGCCACCCCGAGGGTGGCTTTGCTGGGTGAGATTGTTCACTCAAAAAAACCAAGACCTGGCTGGGCACAGTAGCTCACACCTATAATCCCAGCACTTTGGGAGGCCGAAGTGAGAGGATTGCCTGAGTCCATGGGTTCGAGACCAGCCCGGGCAACTTGGTGAGACTTCATCTCTACAATAAATTAAAAAATTAGCTGGGTGTGGTGGTATGTGCCTGTAGTTCCAGCTACTTGGAAGGCTGAGGCAGAAGGATCGCCTGAGCTCAGAAAGTCGAGGTGGCCATGAATGTGCCACTGCACTCCAGACAGGGCGACAGAGCGAGACTCCAAATCAAAAAAAAAAAAAAAAAAAAGCCAAGACCCCTCCTGCTCACACTGCCCCTGAGGTATACGTACAATGTGTGAATAGGGTGGGCAGTCTTGCTGTTGCCGTGGGAGACACGACCCTGTGAAGCAAGGGACCAGGTGCCAGGACCATGTTATTCTCACTTTGGTCAAATAAAATACAACTCCCTGAGCACCAGTGTCTTGATCTGGGAAAGGGTAATGATGACCCCGGCCTGGGTAAGCATTACAGGCTTGATTATGTCCCCACCAAACTTAGAGACTGCAGTCCTAGACTCTGGACCTCAGAATGGGATCTATGCAAGGACAGAGTCATTATAAAGGCATCAAGTTTGAATGAGGTCACTAGGGTAGGTTTTCATTAATGTGACCTCACAAACAGGGGGACTTGGACCCGGCGGCATGCACAGAGAGCAGGCCATCTGCAAGTCAAGGAGAGGGACTAGAGCAGATGCTCCCTCACAACCCCAGAAGGGGACACCACCATCTGGGCCTTCTCCTCACGAATGGCCAGACAATACATGTGTGTTGCTTAAGCTGCCCAGAGCAAGGCACGTGGTACGGCCGTCCCAGACCTAATGCAGCAGGTGACTGTGAGGACTGGGAAGGTGCGGGATCTGAGGATACTGTGCAAATAGTAAAGTACCACACAGCATCCACAGTAGCAGGGAGGCTTTGAGTGCCTACTGTGTGCTGAGCCCTGGGCTACAGGCAGATGGAAGACCTGGTATAATCAGCACCCACAATGTCAAAGAGACCTTGAGCACCTACTGTGTGCTGAGCCCTGTGCTAGAGGCAGATGGAAGAAGAAGTGATATAATCAGTATCGATGGTTGCAAAGAGGCCTTGAGTGCCTACTGTGTGCCGAACCCCATGCTAGAGACAGATGGAAGACCTGGTATAATCAGCATCCATGGTGGCAAAGAGGTCTTGAGCACCTACTGTGTGCTGAGTCCTGTGCTAGAGGCAGATAGAAGACCTGGTGTAATCAGCATCCACAGTGTCAAAGAGGCCTTGAGCACCTACTGTGTGCTGAGCCCCATGCTAGAGGCATATGGAAGACATACTCCATGGGGGAGGAGCATGAGAGAGAGATGCCTCTCTCTTCCTTGTTTTAAGAGTAGAGCAAGGGACCCCCAGTCTGTTGGAAGGGGGAGCCCAGGTGCTCTTTCATTCAAGAGTTAGGGGGTATGAAAAGACAGCACTGCCTAAGTTAACATCAGGGGCCGTGATGTCCTTGGCTCAGACACCCGGATAATGATTTTAACAATGACGATGACCAAGTAGGAGGCTGATTCGAGGCCCCCAGGGGAAGGCACAGAGCTCAGCCTCTGCACCTATCCATGCAGGCAATCCTTGTGACTCCCATGCGAGACGGGTGTATAGGTGAGGGAGGTGAGGTGCAGGGACAGTGATGACTTAGCCCCGAGGTACCCAGCAATGAGCTGGAGGAGACTGGATTTCAGCCCTGTTCTCTGGGATTCAAATATCTGCTTGTTTAACACTTCCCTGTGCCCTTCGTGGGTCTCTGCTGCACAGCCTGTGGCCCCAATGGGCAGTGGAGCCCCTCCTGGAAAGGGAAGGGTCTCTGAGCCAAGTCTATGCTTCTGGGAAGCTAGGAATGGAACACTAGGAAGCTGCCCAGTGAGGAGGAGCCCCCAAGTCCCCTTGGTGACCACTGCGGTAACCAACAGAGGGGCTTGGTGGTGTCCAGGGCTCTCCCCCAGCAGGGCCTGGGCAGTAGCCCAGAGCATGCCCATGAGGGCCTGAGCCCCGACCCAGCTTACCTCTGTGATGCGAGGGTTTGTGCACTTGCTGTTGGCACCTGACAGCTCCAGCCACCGGCTCTCCTGGGCAGGGCAGTGCTGGCGCAGGGTGCACTGGCCTGGGCCTTGGCACCAGCCACATGCGAAGTCAGGGTCGGCCTTGAGGCACAGCCCACAGCTCTCACGCATGGCTCCGCACTTGTAGAGGTGAACTGCAGAGAGCAGAGGGCACAGGGCGTGTTGGGATGGGGGCGAGACCAGGCGGGACCTGGGTGACGGGACACAGGGCAGCTTCGCTCCTTAGTCATTCCAACGCAGAGAAGAACCAGAAAGAAAGTCCAGGCCTGAGCAGAGGGGCTGAAAGGGATGCCAGGCGGGCTGGTACACTCAGCACTGGCAACCCTTCCTGGGAGTCCTGCTCATGCCGCGCCCCTCCCAGAGGCCACTTCTGAAGCCCAGGCCCTGCCCAAGAAGAAGCAGCTGAGAAGTGTGGTGGATAGAGGCGCTGTGAAGGAGGGGCTCAGCAGGGAGGGACAGTCACGAGGGGGGTGGGAGCAGAGGACACCTGCCAGGAACGGGGGCTGCTCCCACCCTCCCCCAGCCCCCTGACCCAAGCCATCCACACCTTTATTCTGGGCTGGGTTGTCAATGCTGAAGTGCCCATTCCACACGACTGTCAGCTCCACAGGCAAGTTGTTGATCTCCATTCCTTCATAGGAGTACTGTAGCCGGGGCAGGCAGGGGAAAGGAGAAACCGAGTTACAGAGAGCTCCAGGGAGGGGTGGCCATTCAGCCCGGGGCCCCTACAAGCTCAGGGGCTAAAAACTGACCAAGACTGTACATGTATGTGTGTCTACCTATGTGTGCACGCACACACACACACACACACACACACACGTGTGAGCCAGGGTGGGAAGCACATGTCAGAAGGTCTGAAAGACAAGGCAGGGCGGGGACAGACCCCTGAGCCCTGTGGATGGGTACAAGGGCAGACTGACGTGAGCATGGGGTTGCCCCATGGGTCTCCAAGGAGGCTGCTGGTGGAGGCCTGCTTCCACCCCGCTGGGCTTTCCTGGGATGTCTTCCTCCCTGGCTGCCCTTCTCTCAGGCTTGGGGCTGGCCAGGACCCACTGTGGAAGCAGCCGGTAGTGACCAGGGGTATCTTGGCCCCTGAGACCCTCAAGTCCCCTCTCAGGAAGGACCTGGAATCCTCAGAAAGGAAGGCAAAACATTCTGCACAGGGTTGCACATGGACACATGTGTTTACATGTGTGCTGCCTTAAGAAGAGGCCAGTGCACATGTCCATGTTATCTGTGTGCCCATAAATGCAGCACTTGCAAGCACACACGCACACACACACTGGCACAGAGTGGACCTGCCAGGGACCAGATGTAGGAAAGTGAGCAAATGAGCTGAGTCTCAGTATCCTCAATGGCAAAGTGGGAATGAAAGCCAGCTTGCGAGTCCTAGGGTTGTCATAAGGATTCGAGATCACTCAGAGTCTCACAGCGCGGTGCCTGTCCTCCACCCTAAGCTCTCAGATGTGATTGTTTCCACCTATGCGGATACATCTAGGGGTGCTGTGCAAAACTTCATTTGTGTTTCCTGTGTTCATGCCTGTATAGAATAATAGTAGCCATGTAAGGAGTGTTTATGAGCCAGGCATTTGACATGTGCAGGGATGTGTGTGTGTGTGTGTGTGTGTGTGTGTGTGTGTGTGTGTGTGTGTGTGAGAGAGAGAAAAAACAGAGAGAGAGGGATATAAAAGAGAGAGGGGGCGAGAGAGTCTTCAAATTAAATGATTATTTCAAGAGGCCAACCTAACATTAATTGGAATCCCTGAGGCAAATAAAAGACAGAGACCATCCTGTAACAATCATTCCATGATTTTATCCAAAAAAACTTCCCTTATCTCATCAGTGATGCAATCATTGAAACACAATAGATTCAGAGAACCCCTGTAAAACTACA